>NC_136274.1:86583526-86753526 GCF_964187855.1 Myxine glutinosa
TTGCATGCGTCCAGCAGATACTTCGGGGTGGGGAGAGCAGAGCACTGAAAGGGCAGAGGGTGCAAGACCAGAAATTAGGTTGAATAAGACAGAGACCAGCGACTTGTCGGTGAATGCTGAGAGATAGGCCCATAAACTCGGCTTCATCGTGAGAGATTCCAATGATTTTGAAAGCCTTCGTTTCCACGACATCAAGCTGACCAAGGTGTGAGGCAGGGGCGCCAGCCCAGAGGGGAGAGCAGTGCTCCACCAAGCTGTGGATGAAAGCCTTGTAGGTGGATATAAGCTCAGGTGTACCAAGGAAGGATTTTGCACAACGGAGGATGCTCAGTCAGTGTCTAGCTTTGGAAGCCAATTTTGAACTGGCTTGTCCAAGAGCCCCCTCATGGCTGAGAAAGAGACCCAAGGGTTTGATTGACTGAACCTCTTTGAGAGGGTAGTTGAGGAAGTAGATGGTGGGTTTGGCAGAATGTTCCTTTCGGAGAGAGATAGAAAGAAAGAGTGAGAGAGTGAGTGTGTGGGATTTATCAGGATTGAAAAAGCTGTTCCAGGTGTTTGACCAGTTTGTGATTTTTGTCAAGGTCTGAGGAGAGGTAAGAGGTTGCTGCCTGTCTGTCAAAAGGATGAGGTGTGTCACAGGACAGTGGAATCATCAACAAAGGGATAAATATGTTTTTCAGAGAGTGCGTGAAATCATTGATGAATATCAGGAATAGGATGGGGCCAAGAACAATGCCTTGGGGTACTTCAGCCTTGACAGAGAAGGAGAAGAAAGGGCTCCGTTGGGAGCCACACTTTGGCTATGATCGTGGAGGAGGTTCAGTGCTTTTTAGTGTTGTTAGCTCAACTTAACTTTAGTCCAGCGAGCTTATGCGATCGAGCAGTGTTCATAGGTAAGTCAGTCAGTGAGTCAGTAAACACTCCAGTCTTTATCGCTTGAACCAAACACACGATTTTGATGAAACTTGGCCACAGACTGCATATCTGATGCCTAACGAAGGTGAACTGACCTCATCAAAATCTGCGCTCATTAATGGGATCAAGGGGGAGGGGGGGAGGGCTTCACCACCCAAAATAGCTATTTGCTCTCTTCCCTGAAACGACACACACAATTTCAATGAAACTTGATCACAACCTTCATCGCCCGTGATGCACCAAAGTTTGTTTACGGCATTAAAAATATCAGGGTCTGTGGGGATTGAGTGACTGTTGCTCCTGGTCCAGGTGAGCTTCAGGACGCGGCCCTAATTTTTTTAAGGGTGAAACCAACATATGACAGAAGACAGAAGGGTATCTTTATAAGGGGTGTTGTGGAAAACCAATCAGGTCCACACAACTTTAGTCCAATGGTTGGTTTAATTGCATTTAGATCATCACATCATCCTGTAAAGTAGAAATACACAATAAGTATACGATGCGACATCTCATGGGTCCATTCATATCATTCAATGCAAGCAAGCTGGATATTCTATAGTACCGTTAGCGAGGCTACCGATGTAACATGTCACAGGAGAAGTCTCTGGAGCACCGTTCGCAGCAGCGGGTCTTATAGTCACGCCCCTAGCGGTGTCAACGTGCAGCGAGCATCACCCCGGGTTCAGTACGAATACGATTTCACTACATTCTCCCCCCCCCCCCCCGTCAGAATTATACGGCCGCGCGGCAAAAAGCGAGTGAGCGTCAGCACGAATAGGGTGCGGAATATCAGTCGACCCAACCGTATCGGGCCGGGCGGCGAATTTCCCTGCCAGCACGCGTCCGAAATTCCCCGGGTACGGCATCACGTATCCCTGTGTCCCCGGCGTCAGAGGCGCCAACAGGGTCGGGTGACGAAGGGGGTAACTCCAAGTCGTCGGGCCCAGGTAGTCTCGGCGAGGGGAGGGTCGGTAGACTTTCGGCGATGGGAGCGTCGGGAGAGGCCATTGACTCATAGATGGGTTCGATCGGTTCGTCCGATTCCCTACTTAGGTCGTCGACCCCGCAAGGGGCAAGGTGACGGACGGAGACAGTAGTCTCACGGCCATCAGCCGTCATCACACGAGCATGCTCAGGATTAGCCTGGAGAATCTGCACTTTGTCCACTAGGGGGTCGTACTTGCTCGCGCGAACCGCCCGTTTAAGGTAGGCCGGCCCGGGCCCAGCGAGCCAACTGGGCAAAGACCGTATACACCCCGAGCTCCTGGGGTGGTGGAAAAGTCGCTCGTGGGGAGTTTGGTTGGTTGCCGTACTCAGGAGAGCCCTGATCGAGTTCAACGCCGCAGGTAGCGACCAAGCCCATTTATCGAGGCCCCGGCCGAGGGTCCGTAGGTGGAGCATGACGGCCCTCCAGATAATCCCGTTGAAGCATTCGATCTGCCCATTAGCCTGGGGTCTGTACGGCGTGGTGTAACTAGACGCAATGTTATTCTGGAGCAGATAGCCGCGCACCTCCTGAGACAAGAAGACCGCACCCCGGTCGGTATGGACATAGGCCGGGTAACCGAACATTGAGAACAAGTTCTGTAAGCATCGCATCACCGTGGCAGCAGTCATGTCCGCGCACGTATAAGCAAAGGGGAATCGCGAGTACTCATCAACGATAGTGAGCAGATAGCGAGAGCCGCTCGACACCGGCAATGGGCCCTTGAAATCCATCGCCAAGCGTTCCCACGGGCGTGTAGCCTTCACCAGAGTCCCCATGGGAGGGTTATAGAAACGCGGTTTGATTTCCACGCAGATAGCGCAGTCGCGACAGATACGGCGGATATCGTCAATCGAGTATGGGAGATTCCCACTCCGCACAAAATGAGCGAAACGCGTTACGCCGGGATGGCCCGCAGTGGCATGCAGCACCCGTAGGCCCTCCAAAGAGGTGATACCAGCACATGTAGCCGGTCGTGATAAGGCATCGGCGGCCTGGTTATCCTTCCCCGGGCGATATTTGATGGTGTAACAGAAGTCGGCGAGTTCGATGCGCCAGCGAGTGATTTTCTCGTTCTTAATGCGCTGGGCGTGTAAGGTGTCGTACATGAACGCAACGCTTTGCTGGTCCGTGATGATTTGGAAGCTCCGCCCGAGTAGGTACGGGCGCCATCGCCGGATAGACTCGACGATCGCATATGCTTCCTTTTCAACGGACGAGTGCCTCCGCTCAGCGGTGGTAAGAGTCCGTGAAAAGAAAGCCACGGGACGCCCCCCTTGGGAGAGGGTCGCCGCGATGGCCTGATCCGAGGCGTCACTTTCGAGGACGAACGAGCCGCTCTCGTCGATTGTCGCCACGGCGGCTCGGGCGATGTCGGTCTTAAGGCCTTCAAAGGCCGTCAATGCGGCCGAACTCAGGGGGAAGGTGTCGCAGGCCACAAGGGGGCGAAGTTTCGCGGAGAAACTTTGCACCCATTTGGAGTAATGGGCAAACAGCCCAAGGGCGCGCTTCAGGGACGCCCGATCGCAGGGAGGGGCCATGTCGAGCAAAGGTCGCAGACGCTCCTTATCCGGAGCGACAGAGCCATGGGTCACGGTGTACCCCAGAAGATCTATCGTGCGTAGGGAGTATTGGCACTTATTCTCGTTCATAGTTAAGTGATACCGCTGCGCGACCTCGAGGAAGCGCTTGAGATTAGCATCATGGTGCCCTTGGTCATATCCACAAACCGTAAGATTATCGAGGTAGACGAAAACATCGGTTAAGTGCTCCCGCGCAACGAGGTCATCCATGGCCCTCTGGAAACGAGCGACCCCGTTCGTTACCCCAAAAGGCAATCACGTAAATTGGTACAACCGCTGCCCCGACTCAAATGCGGTATAGATACGATCCGCCCTAGAGATAGGGATCTGGTGGTACGCACTTCGGAGATCGAGAGTGCTATAGACCGAATACTGGGACACCTGTTGCACTAGCGCGTCCATCCCCGGAAGGGGGTAGGCATCCAGCTGTGTAAAGCGGTTAATCGTTTGGGAATAGTCGATTACCATGCGTCTGCGATGGGCCTCGCTGCGCACCACCAAGACCTGGGCGCGCCACGGCGACCTACTAGGTTCTATGATGCCGTCTTTCAAGAGCTGAGCCGTTTCGTCCGCAATGAATTGCATGTCAGCGCGAGAGTAGCGTCGTGATTTTACTGCGACAGGGGTGCAGTCGGAGGTTAGATTGGGGAACAGCGAAAGCGGCTGGACGTCCATTTGCGCTAGGGCGCACACCGCAAGCGCGTCGTCCGCCCCCACAACAAGAGTGTCAGGCCCACCAAACTCCATTACCAGACGTCCATGCAGCTTAAGAAAATCGTGTCCTAACAGAATATCAGCACATAATGCGGGTAAAACCATAAGGTGGACATCAGGGAAAACCCGTCCCTTTAGCACGAGTTTCAATCGGCATTCCCCCTTCGTGCTGAGCCGAAGCCCCTGGGAAGCCATGAAGATTCGTCTCGTAGACCGCCAGATCCGCCATCCATGCCTGAGCACAAGTCGCTGGTCGATAAATCTATCCGTAGATCCTGTATCCACCAAGGCCCGAACACAATGGCCTTCAACCATGAGGGGAATAAGGGCTTGAGCCAGGCCAGACGAGGCTGCTGGGAGCGGGACTGAGCCCCCCGAATGGGTCGGACCAGCCTCGCGGGTGGATCCTACGCCAGCAGCAGTTTTGCGGTCGTGGCCGGAGTCTGCGTTGACCATGGGGAATCCATTATCGTCATCAGAGGGCTTTCCCCAGCATTCCGGTGTTTCGCGATTCAAAATCTGACAATTCTGACGAGAAAAGGCCTCCGTAGTATTTGAAATCGCCTTTTGACACTTTTGGCAGAAAAAGGCTTCCGTAGTTTCCGAAATCGCCTTTTGACATTTTTGGCAGAAAAAGGCTTCCGTAGTATTCGAAAACGCCTTTTGACATTTTTGGCAGCAAAAGGCCTCCGTAGTATTGGAAAGCTCCCTTATCTCCTTTGTCGGGGCGTGGGCCGCTGTTAGCTCGTGGACGACTCGAGGAGTACGTTCCGCTGGGGCTTGGCAAGGTTTCAAAGCCCCTTGCGTGGCCCGGAGTTTGGCCAAGGACACGGCCTTTGTGCCCGATGGAGAATGAGACGGTGGTGGCTGTCCGGTGACGCCCGCCAAGGACGTCTGAGCGCCCAGGGGTCCGCAGAGAGGGGCCCTCCCCTTCGAAGTCGGGTAAGGCGCCGGGTGTTGGGCTCTCGCGGGCCCCGCAACGAGCCCATTCAAGGTCGCTGCGCCCGCGCGGCCGCGACTGCGCGAGTCAGTGAGCCGCGTGCCGTTTTCCTGCACACTTTAGCGTAATGTCCCTTTAACGAGCACAAATGGCATATAGCGTCTCGTGCCGGACACACGACCCGGGCATGACGTGGCCCCCCACAGAAAAAGCAAGCGGCCCCGCGCAAGGCCTTGGGTCTGGTCGTAACGGCAGCCGTTAGGGCTGGGTCTTCCTCCGGAGCATCCCGGAGTTCAGCGAGCGGATCCGCGTCCTCGGCGGTAGCACTCTCCGGCCGGGCGTGTAGTGTGGTGCCCGCCAAAAGGCGCGTGCGATCATAGGCGTTCGATTGCATCCGCGCTTCGGTGTATACTGTCGCTTGCTCGAGCGCCGTAGCGAAGGTCAGGTCGGTCTTCTCCAAGAGTTTGAGCCTTAGTTCCTGGGAGGAGACCCCTGCAATGAAGGCATCTAAATGCAATTAAGTGTTGTGGAAAACCAATCAGGTCCACACAACTTTAGTCCAATGGTTGGTTTAATTGCATTTAGATCATCACATCATCCTGTAAAGTAGAAATACACAATAAGTATACGATGCGACATCTCATGGGTCCATTCATATCATTCAATGCAAGCAAGCTGGATATTCTATACAGGCGTACCGTTAGCGAGGCTACCGATGTAACATGTCACAGAAGAAGTCTCTGGAGCACCGTTCGCAGCAGCGGGTCTTATAGTCAGTCACGCCCCTAGCGGTGTCAACGTGCAGCGAGCATCACCCCGGGTTCAGGACGAATACGATTTCACTACAAGGGGTATTTATTAATCCCTACTTGCTTCCTAAAGCACAATAAGACTAATTAAATGCAACAATTTATGACTTTCCTTAGAATCCACAAATTAAATATGTAGAAACGTCACAGACAACAATGCAGCTACAAGTTAACGCACAATTCTGGATTGTCAACGTATCTCAAGCAAGGAGTTCGTACAGTATTCCAGCAGGTTATAAGTGGCAGAAACATTGGTGGTGAGAACGGTTGGAAAGATCTCGTCTGGAGGGTGCGCACAAGATTAAACCGACTGGACAGTCACGACATGCAAGTCCTCAGATGGTGAAGTGAGATGAGAAATGAGATTCAGACATGAAATGAGAGCAGGCCTGAACATTAACATCTCATCCAGCACTGTGCACAGAAGGCTGATTGCAGCAGGCCTCCATTGCAAAGTTTCAGCAAATACACCACTGCTGAGACCACAGAATAAGGTGAAAAGAGAGGAATTTGTAAGAAAACACCAAGATCAGGCTAATGAACCATGTAATCGGGTACTCTGGTCTGATGAATCGAAGTTTGAGAGGCCCGGGGAACGTTACGACACACAATTGTGCAGCCTACTATTAAACACACAGGGGGGGGGGGGGGGGTCTGTGACTGTCTGAGGTCGCATCTCAGCTTTTGGTGTTGGAAAACTTGTTAAATCGATGAGATGCCAACAAAATAGAAGTACAAGCAGATACTGCAGCACCAGACATTTCCCAGTAGAAATCCTTTAATCGGTAGAGGGTTCATTTTCCTACAAGATAATGATTCAAAACCCACTTTGAATACAATAAAACAGTATTTGAAGAAGGAGGTTACAGCTTGTGTACTCCAAGTGTTAGAATGGACATGAGCGACTCCCATCGAGGCGATATGGGATTTCCTGGAAACGGAGAAGAACAAGAGGATCCCAACTAACCAACCGCACAGAACTGTGGAATGTACGGCAGGATATTTGGTACTACATTCCTATAAGAGTACTTTAGCCGTATACAGGAAGCATCGGTAAAAGAGTGATGGTACTCAAGAAGGCAAAGGCCAGTCACACAAAGTATTACCTGAGACCTGCGACACACAAAAGAATGACTGTTTTTGTTATTTACTTCTGCAGTTTGTTTCGCATGCATTTACAAAGGCTGTTAATTTACAAAAATAAACACATATGAGTTACTGTTATCCCTGATAATCTGATGATTTTACCCTAAAGTATGAATACCATTGAAGCAACATTTTGCACAGTGTTGTATGTACATGTGTATGTAAACAGCCCTCCAGGTGGGAGTGCCCACTGGTATATTCAATTTCAGGTCGTGTTCTGATTTGAAGACATCAAAAGGGAAATGCAGTTAATCATACATGTTTACCTTCCCTTTTGTTTAAGTTGATAGAGATGAGACTTGCCTCAAACATCCTCTATAGGGATGCGGAGAAACATGTCGGATTGGAGTCGTTTTTGGATTGCACAGGAGTCAAAGGTCAAAACCACTTGTAAAATTAAGGTTTTGAGTTTGGCCAAGCCTCTGTGATTGAACCAAACCAGAAAAGACCAGATAAGACAAAATGACACCTTACCACACCTCCTTCAGATTTAAACAGGTCGACCAATACCTCTTTCAGTACCTTCCTTCTGAATTTACCGGGGTCAAGAAGATGGAGTCTGAGGGCAGGGGTGTGGGGCGGAAGGAGACTTCTTCTTCTTTCATGTGCTGGGGAAGGTGACATACCACTCGCTTGTGACAGTCCGCAATTTTAGTTGCAACTTACATTTCATGTCATACTAGAATACAAGACTCGTCGCTTCACTGATGGAAATACCAATCTTTGCTGCGATGGCTAATCTATGTGGGGACGGGAGGAGGGGGGGGGGGGGAGGGGTTGGTGGGGGGAAGGATTTCTGGGAGATCCTGCTCTCTGTCCAGGGACAACCAACAAGGTGTTGGCATTTGCAGTTTGACACGCAGTTTGCATTTGCAGTTTGTACATTTATGTACCCATATTATTTTATTTTTTTTGGATCACAAACACTCCCGGGAGTTACCCGAATCCATCGTAATTGGATTTATTGAAATCCGTTAATCCGTTCTCAAGTTATAACACGACAGACAGACAGACAGACACGGCTCCTTTTATAATACAGATTTGGGACACAGAACAGGTGGCCATAAAATACGTGAAACGTAAAACTCTAGGTTTTCCTGAATTCCATATCAACTTGTGTTTCTCTTCTGTGTCTGGCAGGAAAACTTTCGGAGGGATGAATTTCTTGGTCGGATCAATGAGATCGTTTACTTCATGCCATTTTCACACTCCGAGCTGCTCCTTCTGGTGCGACGAGAGCTACAGGCCTGGGCTCGTAGGGTAATGTGGAAAGCTGCTTTGTGGCCACGGCCATCTTTACTCTGCTCCCGAAGGTGGACTGAGGTTGTGTTTTCATGTCTGTCTGTGAGCAGGATATCGCGAAAGGTTGTGGACACATTTGTAAGAAAGTTTGAGGACAGGTTGGGTGTGTGACGAGGGCCAATTGATGAGATTTGGGTTCAGGTCCGGATCCAGATCCAGGCTATCAGTTGGATATAAAACGTACACTGTTCACCTGGTGGAGGTATTCGCTCTATTGAATGCCGTTGTACTTTGTTGTTATTACCTCCGCCATCAAAAGTGGATGGAGGTTATGTGTTCACCCCTGTCTGTCTGTCTATGTTTGGCAAGGGTAGGACGTGGGGTTGCAAGGGGAGTGCGTGGGGTGGCAAGGGGAGGGCGTGGGGTGGCAAGGGGAGGGCGTGGGGTGGCAAGGGGAGGGCATGGGGTGGCAAGGGGAGGGTGTGGGGTGGCAAGGGGAGGGCGTGGGGTGGCAAGGGGAGGGCGTGGGGTGGCAAGAGGAGGGCATGGGGTGGCAAGGGGAGGGCGTGGGGTGGCAAGGGGAGTGTGTGGGGTTGGGAAGGGGAGTGCGTGGGGTGGCAAGGGGAGGGCATGGGGTGGCAAGGGGAGGGCGTTTGGGTGGCAAGGGGAGTGCGTGGGGTGGCAAGGGGAGTGCGTGGGGTGGCAAGGGGAGGGCGTGGGTTGGCAAGGGGAGTGCGTGGGGTGGCAAGGGTAGGGCGTGGGGAGGGCGTGGGGTGGCAAGGGGAGGGCGTGGGGTGGCAAGGGGAGGGCGTGGGGTGGCAAGGGGAGGGCGTGGCTTGGCAAGGGGAGGGCGTGGGGTGGCAAGGGGAGGGCGTGGGGTGGCAAGGGGAGGGCGTGGGGTGGCAAGGGGAGGGCGTGGGGTGGCAAGGGGTGGGCGTGGGGTGGCAAGGGGAGGGCGTGGGGTGGAAAGGGGAGGGCGTGGGGTGGCAAGGGGAGGACGTGGGGTGGCAAGGGGAGGGCGTGGGGTGGCAAGGGGAGGGCGTGGGGTGGCATGGGGAGGGCGTGGGGTGGCAAGGGGAGGACATGGGGTGGCAAGGGGAGGGTGTGGGTGGCAAGGGGAGGGTGTGGGTGGCAAGGGTAGGGCGTGGGTGGCAAGTGAACAAGATGGATACAGCTGCAAACTCTCATTCACAGGAGTGGAAGGAAAGCCTGGGGAAGAAGCAGAATTGGAATAAAAATAAAAACATTTGAAAGTAAATAAATCACATGTTGTACCAAGATGTCTTTGATGTGAATTCCAAGGATTTTGATAGACAACGGACAAATACCTGCAGTATGTGGGATTTGCACTTGGGTTCCCAACATCTGGATCCATCGGTTCAGATGGGAAAGCGAAACTGGCCCCTCGGTTTCCATTACGTTCTGTCATCCTTCTGGTAGTTTGGTTGGAGTTTCATGTCAAAAACAGGAAGTACACATGTACTTATTTTGTCCAATGTTAATTCATCCCCTGTGCCTGAAAGTTGTCCTGTAGCATGGGTATTGTGTCATAAACCTGGAAAACAAACGGGGGTGGGATGAAAATTTCCAACAGCAATGAGTGTTTGTGTTAAATAGGAGCATAGGATCACCAACGTCCTGCTCATGAGAGGAAAATTGCATGCTTCGTCAGGGTCGCCCAGATTGTTTAGATGGCAGAGCACTGGTACTGTTCACCAGAGGACCTGGGTTTGATTCCTGGTCTGGGCATGTAATTTCCCCACATATGTCCATTAATTAGGTTTCCCATACAATTATATTGTATGGGAATACCTATTGATTCTGCTCAAGTTTTTCTTATTATTCTTCCACCCCTATTTTTCACCTCCGAAAACTTTAAAATAAATTTTTTCAGCAACCATTGGTCCGGTTGATAGGAAATTTTCATCAAGTGATCGACTAAGCACGTATAATTTTTTACTGCTAAATATGACATCATAGGTCACGTGGTATGGGTGCCTTCTTGGAAAACACCTTAAACTTTGCCCCTCTATATCTCCGAAACGGCTCAATGGAAAAAATTCAGTAATGGCTCTTTCTAAAGAACTCTGCAATGGGACCAAAAAACATGTTTATTTAGTATATTAAAAGTGCTAACGTTACAAAGTTAGAATTCGTCAAACAGATCTCTTGCTCCCACGAAAATGATTTTTTTTCTTACAGAACCTTCGTTAAAAAAAAATCAGAATGCAAAATTTTTCGACGTCATGCATCACATGGTTCAGCCGCCATATTGTTTTTCGTGAAAAACACGAAAACCCCTTTTTCTCCGCAACGGCTGAACAGATCAAGCCCAAACTTGGCATGCATAATCACATACCCATGACGAACAAAACATTCATTGATCATGATGTCATGCGTCACATGGTTTCGGAGTTATGACGTTTTTAAGCATAAACTTAAAATGCTATCTCCGCCATAACTTGTGAAGATATCAAGTGGAAACTTGACACAAATGTTCCCCATGGCGGGAAGTTAAAACGTTACTTGAGACGTTTTGATAAGTCACATGGTTTGGCCGCAATAAATAATTGAAGGAAAATCATAAAATGTTTCTAACTCTTGAAGCGCTACATTGATCGACTTGAAATTGCAATGCAATGTAGCTCTCATCAAGCAGAACAAGTGTGTAAAATTTTAACATGATTGATTTTTACGGTCTCGAAGCTAGAAGTCGTTATTGTTTAAAGAAGAAGAAACGAAACATTTTTTCTTAGCAGGCCAGGTGACTTGATGTGCTTCTGCCATTTTTTCAGACTTATTTCCTTTAAAAATCATGTTCTCTGCAATAATTGTTCCGATTGACAGGAAATTTTCACCATAGGAGCAACTCGGCCTGTCGAATATTTTAATGGTAATTACGACGTCACAGGTCACGTGGTATGGGCGCCATCTTGGAAAAACCGAAAAACTTTGCACCTCTATATCTCAAAAACAGCTGCACAGAAATAATTGAGACAGGTCTCATTGCAAATAACTCTCCATGCGAATAACATATGTGAATGATGACGTCATAGGTGCTGCCGTTATGATGTCATAATTCGACAAGTAAACAACTTTATCTGATCAGGATGAAATTTCTTGAGCATCTTCTTGGTATAAATTGATGCAGAAATAAAATTATAATGACAGTTGTATGTCACGTGGTTTGGACGCCATATTGTTTTGAGTGAAAAGCCTGAAAAAACACTAAAATCCAATTTTCTCCTAAACGACTGAACAGATCGAGGCTAAACTTTGTAGGCAGAATCGCATACACATGACGAACAAAAACGTCAGCAAGCATGATGTCATGCTTCACATGGTTTCGGAGTTATGACTTTTTTGAGCATAAACCTTTAAAACCTAGCTCCTCCCTCATTTTCACCCCTCAGCCCAAATTGGGCTAAGGGGTATTGTCGTCACAGGCGTCGTCCGGGCATCCATCAACTTTTGGTTTCCGTCAACTTTTGGTTTCCGTCATTTTCTAGCAGAACGGCTTGTCCGATTAAATCCATTTCTGCAGTGTGTGTTGGGTTGAGTAGAGGAAGGTGCCTTTCGAAAATAGGCATGCTGCGATTTTCAATATGGCCGCCACGGCAGCCATCTTGAAATTGGTTTCTGTCAATTTCGAGCAGAACGGCTTGTCCGATTAAATCCATTTTTTCAGTGTGTGTTGGAGTTGAGTAGAGGAAGGTTCATGGGCGCGCTGCGATTTTCAATATGGCCGCCACGGCAGCCATCTTGAAATTGGTTTCCGTCAAATTCAAGCAGAACGGCTTGTCCGATCAAATCCATTTTTGCAGTGTGTGTTGAGGTTGAGTCGAGGAATGTTACTTTCAAAATGGGCTTGCTGCGATTTTCAATATGGCCGCCACGGCAGTCATCTTGAAATTGGTTTCCACCATGCATGTGCTGAGGGGCTACGCCCGCTTTGCAGTGCTATTTATTGATCCTATCGAGGGGAAGCTTCACAGATGTGTTCAGCATATCAGTCTACCAAAATGACCTTTTGGAATTTGCAATAGGTTACGTGGTTTTTTGTATACTGAATCGAGGCTCGTGAAAGAGCTAACATTTATTTCACAAACAAATAAACCAGACAAACAAAACACACAAAAAGAGGGAGCGGAAGACAAGATGGGGAGAGAAGGGGAAGCACACAACCACAACATTTGAGAGCAGGGAGAAGTGTGGGAGGGAGAGGGCTTGGGGGCAGGAGGCGTGGGAGGGGGAGGGCGGGGGGGACAGGTATAAAACACAAGGGGACCGAAATCAGCGGGGGTAGAAAAGATCAAGGTTTTGGATGGGGGAGGATAAGAGATAGTGGTGAACAGCTGTTTTAAAGACCTGGAGGGTGCAGTGGGATTGAAGAGAGTGAGGGAGTTTGTTCCAGAGGCGGGAGAAAAGAGGAATGAAGGAGTGAAGGTGAGCAGAAAGTCTTGATTTTGGCAGTTTAACCATAAGAGGGTTGCAGGCAGATCTTGTGCGACCTGTAGGAATATTTGGGGGACAGAGCCCAGAGAGGGCTGGGGGGGCAAGGCCAGAGAGGAGTCGGTAGAAGACGGAAAGACCACCAACCTGCCTGCGGTGAGTGAGTGAAAGGCCCTTGGAGTTAGCTTCATTGCGGGAGATTCCAATGATTCTGAACGCTTTGGTTTCAACAGCGTGAAGACGGGCTAGGTGTGAGGCAGGAGCACCAGACCAGAGGGGAGAGCAGTATTCCATAGAGCTGCGGATGAAAGCCTTGTATGTGGTGAGGAGCTCAGGTGTGCCAAGGAAGGACTTCGCACGACGGAGGATGCCCAGTCGGCGACTGGCTTTGGAGGCCAGATTTGAAATGTGGTTTTCCCAGGAAAGATCATGGCAAATAGTGAGACCAAAAAGCTTGAGTGACAGAACTTCTTGGAGAGGATTATTCAGAAAGTGGATGGGAGGGTTTTCCAGTCGGTCTTTTCGGAGAGACATCGTAAGAGTGTGAGATTTATCAGGATTGAAAGACATGTTCCATTTGTTTGCCCAGTCTGTGATTTTGTCCAGGTCTGCAGAGAGTGAGGAGGCTGCAGACTGCCGATCTGAGGGATGAGGAATGGAGCGACAGAGAGTAGAGTCGTCAGCAAAGAGATAGAGAGGATTTTCAAGAGAGTCAGAGAGATCATTGATGAAGACCAGAAAAAGCACAGGGCCCAGAACACTACCTTGGGGAACTCCAGCCTGAACAGGAAGAGGAGATGAGAGAAACCCATTCAGGGCCACACGTTGACTACGACCAGAGAGGAAGTCCGCCAGCCATGCGTGGAGATTTCCATGGATACCAAAGGAGGAGAGTTTGGTGAGCAGAGCAGGGTGCCAGACCGTATCGAAGGCACGTGAAATGTCAAGGGAGACAGCTCTAATTTCCTGTTTGGCGTTGAGGACCTCCATCCATTGTTGAGAAAGCAGAAGCAGCATGTCCAGAGTAGAGTGACCAGGTCTGAAACCAAATTGATGATCAGAGATCAAGCCATTGGAGAAGAGGAAAGATTTCATATCTGAAGCAATGATGGATTCCATGACTTTGCTGATAATTGCGAGAAGGCTGCTTGGTCTGTAGTTGCTGGGATCTGTTTTTGCACCTTTTTTGTGCAAAGCGGTGATGTTGGCTGATTTCCAAGCAGATGGCAGATGACCTTGAGCAAAAGAGAGGGTGAAGAGAACAGAAAGAGGGAGTGAAAGAGCAGAAGAACATGATTTTAGGACCCGTGGGCTGATGCCGTCAGGACCAGTTGCAGAATCAGAATCAGAGTCGAGGGTTGACAGAAACTTTTCCACCTTGTCAGGAGGAAAGGACACAGAGTCCAGGAGCAGCTGGCTACGACTGGGTACGGTGGGTACAGAGAGGGATGGGTTTGGGACACAAGATTTAGAGGCAAACACAGAGTTGAGGCATTCAGCTTTTTCACGTGCGGAGTCAGCCGTTAAGCCGTTTGAGGTGAGGGAGGGGATGGAGGGGGAACAAACACCCGAAACAGATTTGACCAGACGCCACCAGGATTTGGAAGAGGGAGACAGATAAGAGAGTTCGGTCTTGAGAATGGTGAGATATTGTTTCCTGGCTCTCCTGAGGGTGGACACACACTTGTTTCGGGCTTTGTGAAAGGAAATGAGATTTCCTTCCGTTGGATTTGCTTTCCAGGAGACGAAAGCAAGTTGTTTCAGGGCAACAGCCTCACCACAAGATTCCGTGTACCATGGACGGGAGGAAGGGTATGACAACTGAAGACGAGATGGTTAAATCTGTGCATGAGAGAGAGCAATTTACTTTGAAAGAATTCCCAGGATGAGTTGATGTCAGAGGCGGTGGAGATGGGAGACTAGTCCAGATGATTGATGGCTGCTTGAAGACCGTGCCAGTTGGCCTGAGTGAAATGCCAGACTCGTCGACGCTGAGGAGGCTCTCTGAGAATGGTCAGAGAGATGTCCACTTTGACAAGCACATGATCAGATGAGCCGATTGGAGCAGAAGAAGAGCAGCAGACATTTTCAGGGAAGTTTGTCATAACCAAATCCAGAAGAGAAGATGCTCCGTTGACTGAGATCCGGGTCGGGAAATTGACAGATTGTGTCAGTCCCAGTGAGTCGCAGAAGTCCTTTGCTGAAGAGCCATGGCTGGTGAGAGAGGTACCCACACCCAGCCAACTGGCATGGTGACAATTGAAATCACCACATATGAGGAAGAGAGAGTTGGGATGGGTAGATAGAAGTTGGTCCATATTATCAGACAGTGAGATGTAGATGGAGTCATCGCTGTTTGGTGGACGGTACAACACACATATGAACAAAAGGTGGGAGCGAAGGGGAAGCCGTAGCCAAAGGTATTCCTGGGGGTGAGGTGGAGAGAGGGCAGTGGAGGGCGAGTGAGGAAGAGAGTTTTTTATAAAGATAGCAACCCCACCTCCAGGACGAGGCTCAGGTCTATCATACCGGAGGAGGGAGTAACCTGGGAGAGATACCAAGGCATCAGAGACATCATGAAGGAGGAAAGTTTCTGTTAAGCAGATCACATCCGGTTTGTCAGAAGCAACCTGTATGGAGAGGTCAGTCAAGTTTGAGCGAAGGCCCCGGATGTTTGAGGTCCATACCGTTAATGAAGAGGAAGGGGGAGCATCGGGTCCAGAACGGGGGGGGGAGGGGTAGGGTAAGATGTGGAAGAGGAGGAAGAGGTAGGGAGAGCTGTTGAAGGTGTGTCAGAGATTTCAGAATAGCTTGGAGAAAGGGAAGAATGTGGCAGACAAAAGGTTTGATGGAGATTGGGTGAGGCACAGTGAGGTGTTATTTGAGGAGGGGGAAGAGCGAGGCAGAAGGTTGGGGGAGATGAAGGTGAAAGTTGGAAGGGGGAAGAAGCAGGGAGGATGCTTTGAGGAGGAGGGGTGGGAGGGGAGTCTAGGAGGGGAGGAGCGAGGGAGAGTCTCGGAGGGGAGGGGTGTGGGGGGAGTTTAGGAGGGAGGGGAGGGAAGGGGCAAGGGGGGAGATTTGAAAGGGATGGGTGATGGGGAGGATTTGGAGGGGAGGGGTGAGATTGGATTTTGAAAAGTGTACGATTCATGGGAAACGAACATTTTTTGCAAAATGAGTTTGAGACCTTCGAGTCAAAAATAAGTTTGAGGACACTGGAGGAGGGGTGGAGTTCTGGATAGTTTAGGGAATGTAGAAAGGAGGAACTGTAAGAGATGGTATTATATATATTTTTTGGAATGAATAGATTTGGTGAGCAAGACGAAAGCATCCTTTTGTAGGAAAAGAAGAAAAGGGTGTTATAATATATGAGAGAAAATAGTTGTTCAGGGGAGAGATTATACATTTCTAACCACGTGATCGCGTGATCGCGAACGAAGAACGAACGAACAAAAAGAACAACAAATAAACGAATAAGACCTGGGAAGGAAATATTTTTTGGGGTTTTTTTTTTTTTTTGTGAGTAGAGATATTAAACAAGGAGGTATGGGGTGAACGACTGGGACGAAACAGAGAACGAAAATAATTTCAGCGCATTCGACGAATCGCTGAGAGAAAAACAAAACCACAAGGTCGGAGACGGTACGGTAGCCGAAGCCTACGAGTACTAGGCCGCAAATACTCGATACGCATTAACCGACGATTGTGTATACATGTACGAAAAATTAGCACCGAAAATTTTCCAAAAAGATACGCTATAGGTACAGACACCGAAAGATAGATACAGTCTCGACAAAACACAATTGAGAAATATCACTTAGCTTCGAAAGCGTGAGCGCATGGAACAGCTTCGAAAAGACGTGACCTCGCCGTGACCTCGCGAGATCATCGGTTTGGCAGATATAGTTAATTAAATGAAAATATTTAATATTTTATATCTCTTGAACCGCTTCATTGATCGACAAAGGAAACCTTATAGTATGGTAGAAATCATGAAGTGTAACAAGTGTGCAAAATTTCAATATGATTGGATGTCCGGTCTGGAAGCTTGAAGTTGTTATTGTGTGAAGAAGAAGAAGAAACTTCACATGGGCTTCTCAGGCCACATCTATGATTCTGTCTCTGCGATTTTTCCGAATTAGTTCCTTTAAAAATCATTTTCTCTGCAGTCATTGCATGGATTGACAGGAAATTTGTCTGTTTGTTACTTGCCGGAAAAGATTCCGGCAAGTATGTTGGTTGGGTGGTTTGTCTGTCTGTTTGTGCGCAGTACTACGTCTACACTGTTGCACATAGAATCGCCATACTTTACACACATATTTGCCTTGCCCTGAAATAGACTGTGCCCAATTTTTAACTCTCCAGGCCAAAGGCCTCCATTATGACGTCATAATTCGATAATTCGACAAGTACAAAACTTCATCCAATCATGATGCAATTTCTTGAGCGCCATGTCGGCATAAACTGGTGGAGAAAAAAAAGAATGATGATGTCATCGGTCACGTGGTTCGGCCGCCATCTTGGAAAAACCGAAAAACTTTGCACCTCTATATCTCCGAAAGCACTGAATAGAAAAAATTGAGACATGGCCCATTGTAGAGAACTCTCCATGGGGAATAAAATATGTTAATGATGATGTCATAGGTGCCTCCATTATGACGTCATAATTCGACAAGTGCAAAACTTCATCCGATCAAGATGAAATTTCTTGAGCATAATCTAGTAATAAATTAGTTTAGAAAACAAATAATGATGTCATCGGTCACGTGGTTCGGCCGCCATCTTGGAAAAAACGAAAAACTTTGCACCTCTATATCTCCGAAAATGCTGAATAGAAAGAATTGAGACATGGCTCATTGTAAAGAACTCTCCATGGGGAATAAAATATGTTAATGATGATGTCATAGGTGCCTCCATTATGACGTCATAATTCAACAAGTACAAAACTTCATGCGATCAAGATGAAATTTCTTGAGCATAATCGAGGAATAAATTAGTTTCGAAAACAAATAATGACGACGTCATCGGTCACGTGGTTCGGCCGCCATATTTGTCCAAAATGGCCGATTTTTAAAAAAGAAGTACATTCTGGCAAGTACTCAGTCTCTGACCGATTTTTCATTTGTTTGTCTGTTTGTTTGTCACCGGCATACAGGTCACAATTCTAAGCCAATCGTCACGAAACTTAAAGTTGTAGAGGTCATCCCAATTGAGAAGCCTATTGATTTTGAGGTCAAAGGTCATCTGGAGGTCAAATTTCTAAAATCGCCATTTTAAATCCGATTGACTTGAAAATTGAACAGCATTTGTATATTGAGTCACTAACTTGGGAAATGAACTATTTTGAGGTCAAAAGGTCAAAGGTCAACTCAAGGTCAAATTTTCAAAATCATCAATTTTCATCTGAAAAGCTGTCAATTCTCAACCTATTGACTTGAAAATTGAACAGCATTTGCATATTGTGTCACTAAATTGGGAAACTTACTATTTTTGAGGTCAAAAGGTCAAAGGTCAACTGAAGGTCATACTTCTGAAACCATGAATTTTCATCTGAAAACCCATCAATTTTCGTCCAATTGACTTGAAAATAGAACAGCATCTGCGTATTGCCTCACTGAATTGGGAAACCAACTATTTGTAAGGTCAAAGATCAACTCAAGGTCAAACTTCTAGAATCATAATTTTTCATCTGAAAAATCATCACTTTTCCTCCTGTTTGACCCTAGCTTTGATCAAGATCCTCAATTTTAATCTTCATGAAATGGACAATTTGCTGTATTAATTCAAACCTTTTAGGGCAGGGGGGGCGGGAAGCGGATTTTGCTGCACGTATCGTGCTCCGCATGACGTCTTCTTGTTTGTCTGTTTTGTTTGTTTGTCTGTTTGGCTGCTTGTTTGACTGTTTCTTTGCTTGTCAGTCTGTCCGTTTTTCTGTTTCTTTGCTTGTCTGTTTGTCCATTTTTCTGTTTCTTTGCTTGTATGTATGTATTTTTGTTGGCTTGTATGTTTGTCTGTCTTTGTTGGCTTGTATGTTTGTCTGTCTTTGTTGGCTTGCATGTTTGTCTGTCTTTGTTGGCTTGCATGTTTGTCTGTCTTTGTTGGCTTGCACGTTTGTCTGTCTTTGTTGGCTTGCATGTTTGTCTGTCTTTGTTGGCTTGCATGGTTGTCTGTCTTTGTTGGCTTGCATGTTTGTCTGTCTTTGTTGGCTTGCAGGTTTGTCTGTCTTTGTTGGCTTGCATGTTTGTCTGTCTTTGTTGGCTTGCATGTTTGTCTGTCTTTGTTGGCTTGTATGTTTGTTTGTCTTTGTTGGCTTGCATGTTTGTCTGTCTTTGTTGGCTTGCACGTTTGTCTGTCTTTGTTGGCTTGCATGTTTGTCTGTCTTTGTTGGCTTGCAGGTTTGTCTGTCTTTGTTGGCTTGCATGTTTGTCTGTCTTTGTTGGCTTGCATGTTTGTCTGTCTTTGTTGGCTTGTATGTTTGTCTGTCTTTTTTGGCTTGCATGTTTGTCTGTCTTTGTTGGCTTGCATGTTTGTCTGTCTTTGTTGGCTTGCATGTTTGTCTGTCTTTGTTGGCTTGCATGTTTGTCTGTCTTTGTTGGCTTGCATGTTTGTCTGTCTTTGTTGGCTTGCATGTTTGTCTGTCTTTTGTTGGCTTGCATGTTTGTCTGTCTTTGTTGGCTTGCATGTTTGTCTGTCTTTTTTGGCTTGCATGTTTGTCTCCTTGTTGGCTTGTATGTTTGTCTGTCTTTGTTGGCTTGCATGTTTGTCTGTCTTTGTTGGCTTGCATGGTTGTCTGTCTTTGTTGGCTTGCATGGTTGTCTGTCTTTGTTGGCTTGCATGTTTGTCTGTCTTTGTTGGCTTGCATGTTTGTCTGTCTTTGTTGGCTTGCATGTTTGTCTGTCTTTGTTGGCTTGTATGTTTGTCTGCCTGTTTGCCATTTCTCTGATTGTATGTTTGTCTGCCTGTTTGCTTGTCCGTTTGTCTGCCTGTCTGTTTGTCGTTTCTCTGTTTGTATGTTTGTCTGTCTGTTTGCTTCTCCGTTTGTCTGCTTGTCTGTTTGCCGTTTCTCTGATTGTATGTTTGTCTGCCTGTTTGCTGGTCCGTTTGTCTGCCTGTCTGTTTGTTGTTTCTGTTTGTATGTTTGTCTGTCTGTTTGTCTGCCTGTCTGTTTGTCGTTTCTCTGTTTGTTTGTTTGTTTGTTTGTGTGCATGTTATCTCCAAAAGTTATGGATGAATTCAGGTGAAACTTGTTAACGTTGTTTTAACAACTTGTTCATTGTAGTAAAACTTGTTAATCTTGTTAATCTTCATAACATTGTTCGAGACGAGCATTTTTATCATGAAAACGGAAATTGCTTTGTACAAGCATTAAATAACCATGGCCTAGTTTTGGGTCTGGTAGTGCTTTCTCTACTCCTGAAATGTTGATGGTTGTGATGATGTTATAGAACATTTGTTTGTAAAACCATTGGTGGTGGTGGTGGTGGTGGTGGTATTTTGGGTATGCCCTGTGTTACAGGCCAAGCAGAAACATGACATTGACCTGCGATGGTGTCGGGACGTGGAGATGGCTCTCACGGATGGTTACAACGTTCACTATGGAGCACGGTCCATCAAGCATGAGGCACGAAGTGTGGGGCGGGGTCGGGGGTGGAGGCAGTGTGGGGCAGTGCGGTTACAATGTTCACTATGGAGCATGGTCCATCAAGCATGAGGCACGAAGTGTGGGGCGGGGTCGGGGGTGGAGGCAGTGTGGGGCAGTGCCGTTACAATGTTCACTATGGAGCACGGTCCATCAAGCATGAGGCACGAAGTGTGGGGCGGGGTCGGGGGTGGAGGCAGTGTGGGGCAGTGCGGTTACAACGTTCACTATGGAGCACGGTCCATCAAGCATGAGGCACGAAGTGTGGGGCGGGGTCGGGGGTGGAGGCAGTGTGGGGCAGTGCGGTTACAATGTTCACTATGGAGCATGGTCCATCAAGCATGAGGCACGAAGTGTGGAGTGGGGTCGGGGGAGGAAGTGGGGGGCAGTGCGGTTACAACGTTCACTATGGAGCACGGTCCATCAAGCATGAGGCACGAAGTGTGGGGCGGGGTCGGGGGTGGAGGCAGTGTGGGGCAGTGCGGTTACAATGTTCACTATGGAGCATGGTCCATCAAGCATGAGGCACGAAGTTTGGAGTGGGGTCGGGGGAGGAAGTGGGGGGCAGTGCGGTTACAACGTTCACGATGGAGCACGGTCCATCAAGCATGAGCCACGAAGTGTGGGACGGAGTCGGGGGGAGGGGGACAGGGGGGGGGGGGCAGTGCGGTTACAACGTTCAGTATGGAGCACGGTCCATAAAACATGATGCACGAAGTGTGTGTGTGTGTGATTGTGTGTGTGTGTGTGTGTGTGTGTGTGTGTGTGTGTGTGTGTGTGTGTGTGTGTGTGTGTGTGTGTGTGTGTGTGTGTGTGTGTGAGATTGTGTGTGTGTGTGTGTGTGAGATTGTGTGATATTGTGTGATATTGTGTGATTGTCCGCTCACTTATACTTGCCTCCAGGTCACAATTTTAAGCCGATCTTCATGAAACTTCACCAAACGGTAGAGTTTGTGTTCCGAGAAAATCGTATATATTTTGAGGTCAAAAGGTCAACATAGGCCAACGGTCAACCACTTTTTTCTAATCTCTAAAATCCTCAGTTTTCATCCGATTGACTTGAAATTTGAATAGGATTTACATATCGGCTAACTGAATTCAACCACCAGCTATTTTGGAAATCAGCATAGGCCAAAAAGGTCAACATAGGCCAAAGGTCAACCACTTTTTTCTCATCTCTAAAATCCTCAATTTTCATCCAATTCACTTGCAATTTTAATGGGATTTAAATATCAGCGAACTGAATTCAACCACTAACTATTTTTGAGGTCAACATAGGCCAAAAGGTCAACAACAATTTCAAATTTCTAAAATCCTCAATTTTCATCCGATTCACTTGAAATTTCAATGGGATTTACATTTCAGCGAACTGAATCCAAGCACCCACTATTTTTGAGATCAACATAGGTCATAAGGTCAACATAGGCTAAAGGTCAACAACCATTACAAATTTCTAAAATCCTCAATTTTCATCCGATTGACTTGAAATTTGAAAAGGATTTTCATATCATCTAACTGAATTCAACCACCATCTATTTTTGAGATCAACATAGGCCAAAGGTCAACCAACGTTTTTGAATTTCTAAAATCCTCAATTTTCATCCGATTGACTTAAAATCTGAATAGGATTTCATATCAGTTTACGAAAACCAACCCTCAACTATTTTTGAGGTCAAAAGGATGCTCTACTGAGTGCCATTCTACTTGGTTCTGTTTTGCCAAGTGTCGCTCTGTGAGTTTTTTTCATTACTTGCCGGAAAAGATTCCGGCAAGTATGTTGATCGGTTGGTTTGTTACTTGCCGGAAAACATTCAGTTTCAGGAGTGCCCATTTAACTACACACACCAACAGGCCACACGCCCAGCCATTTCCATGTCGTGAATGCACCCATCCAAACACCATTCTTCCACACGCACCACAGATGCCAATATCCAACCACAATTTACCTATACCCTCTACCTAACTCTTAAACTACTCTCCCCGGGTATTCGTGATGGGGTCCATCCTCCCCATCCACTGCCTTCGCACCATCCACTCCACTCCACAGTTTTCACCATACTCACTCCACACCATCCATTCCATACTCCATATATTCCATACCATTCATTTCATTCAACCATGCTCACCTGTATTGGCACACCTGTGCAATCACTCCTACACCTGGTGCTTCCTGCACCCTCCTTCCTCCAGGACCATTCGGTCAACACAACACACAATCACAATTATTCCTCATACGCTGCTCCATACACTTCCACGCTCAATACAACTCACAATCACCTCACACTTTTCACAATACACTTCTAACTCTCCAAACCATTGCCTCAGGCACCCAAATTCTCCCACGCTCACACACACATCCTTCCCGAGCATTGCCTAGCAATTCCTCATTTCACCAAGCCCAAGAGGCACCCATCGGCTGCACCACGGACGCACCCTGGGCTGCACCACAGACACACCCACCTGGCTGCACCACGGACACACCCACCGGCTGCACCACGGACACACCCACCGGCTGCACCACGGACACACTCACCGGCTGCACCACGGACACACCCACCGGCTGCACCACGGACACACCCACCGGCTGCACCACGGACACACCCACCGGCTGCACCACAGACACACCCACCGGCGGCACCACGGACACACCCACCGGCTGCACCACGGACACACCCACCGGCTGCACCACGGACACACCCACCGGCTGCACCACGGACACACCCACCGGCGGCACCACGGACACACCCACCGGCTGCACCACGGACACACCCACCGGCTGCACCACGGACACACCCACCGGCTGCACCACGGACACACCCCCCGGCTGCACCTCAGACATACCCACCAAGCTTTCCACACACCTGTTCTTCACTTGCACCCCATGCAAGCTCATTCACTCAACACAATGTCACTCATCTCGCACTGCTCACAATACGCTGCTGAGTACACTTTCAACACATACACACACGGCACCATTCACGAGCATTGCCTCATTTGCTCAATACTAAGACTCTCACACACACACGGCATCATCTGATCTAACTACTCCCCTCTGAAACTCGCGCTTCCCAGTCGCCCCTTATACTATTGCGCTCCCTCGTCGTTATAATCCAACTGCCCGACTCTCTACGTCCCCACTACAGGTATAATGTCGCTACTTAAATCTCCAGTTATCTATGGTCAATCTTCTCTAGATCCCTATTATTTTATCCTAACCCTCCCGGGCTAGTTTTCACTGCCATAAACCCCATAGCTAGTGCTCATGTGCCCCGTATGTGAGGGATGGCAGAGCTGCCATCCCACCACATCGGGCATCTCCCATTATCAATTTTGCCATCAAATCCAATTCTGCCCATCACTTTGCCAATCATCTGCCAATCATCAAATTTTGCCAATCACTTCTGCCAATCCTATTCACTATTCTCAATTTCGGATCCAAAACACTATTACCATCGCAGTCCACTATATCTGAGCCTCGGTGCGTCGTTACCTCATTAAAACTCGGCTTCGCAAAGCCGAGCAATGAATTCGGGTGGTTTGGTCGCCTGCAGGTTGAGTCCGTCTGGCATTCGGTTCAAGGGAGGCGGCATGCTCGGCCCGAGATTCCACACACCATCTCGGCGCGGATCCTTGCGGTCTCCGGCCCGATGGCTCGATCCCGCCCGGCCGGAACGCCGCAACCACAAGGGGGCACCGTTCCGATCCCTCCTACCTGCCCTTGAACCGGACCGGTCGCCTTGCCCGGCAAAGCCTGGACTCGACCGTGCGGGGCGGGGCCAGGCCCGAATTGTGCACGACGCTTCGAAGAGAAGCGATGCAGCACCGATCCGCGCCGAGCCTCGCATCCAACAAAGCGCACTGCGCCCCGAGTGCTCGCGTCGGCTATCCGTCGCCCTAAACGCTGCTCCGGTCCACGTCGATGCCTTACTCGCATGCTCACACGCATACGCGACCCTTTTTACACTCACCAAGCCCGGCGTTCCAACGCCGCCCGTACATTCCACACACTCCGTCCATTCCACCACCGCACTCCCTGTTACACACCACACCTCTCGCGCACCCTCTTGCGCACACTCATCGTTCGCACACTTCGTTCCACACCCCTCCTCCATTACGTCCTCCGTAACACTCACCATGGGCGTGCACTCTCGCATCCATCCACCCACTCACGCGCTTCAATGGGCTCTCCCGCACCCGCGCCACAACCTACTCAGGTGTGCTTCCTCGCACACTCATCCCAAGCGTGCATCCTCGCACCCGCTCCTCCACCAACTCACTCTCCGGGTCACTCTCACCCTCGCACGTACACTCCGTATCGCTCTCACTCTCTGTGTCACACTCCGACGTGCATTCCCGCTCGCACTCGGTTTTACACTCGCGCTCTGATGTGCCCTCTCGCACCTGCGCCACCACCAACTCACTCTCCGTGTCACACTCCGTACACTCCGACGTGCATTCTCGCTCGCGCTCGGTTTCACACTCGCGCTCTGATGTGCCCTCTCGCACCTGCGCCACCACCAGCTCACTCTCCGTGTCACACTCCGTACACTCCGACGTGCATTCTCGCTCACACTCGGTTTCACACTCGCGCTCCGATGTGCCCTCTCGCACCTGCGCCACCACCAACTCGCTCTCCGTGTCACACTCCATACACTCCGACGTGCATTCTCGCTCGCACTCGGTTTCACACTCGCACTCCGATGTGCCCTCTCGCACCTGCGCCACCACCAACTCGCTCTCCGTGTCAAACTCCGTACACTCCGACGTGCATTCCTGCTCGCACTCGGTTTTACACTCACGCTCCGATGTGCCCTCTCGCACCTGCGCCACCACCAACTCGCTCTCCGTGTCACACTCCGTACACTCAGACGTGCATTCTCGCTCGCACTCGGTTTCACTCTCATACTCTGTCATGCATTCATTCTCCGACGCACACTCTTTCCTCACAAGCGTGCCATTTCCACTCGCACCACTCACAGGGGACCCTTCACCAACGCCCGGATGCTTTCTCGATCCCAAGCGCGCGAAAATTCTTTCTGCGCCAAACATCCTTTTACAAAATCTCCCCGCACAATATACAGCACGACTCACCTGGGTGCTTCTTCTTCTTCGCTCCAACACCTGCAAACTTTCATTTGGGTTAATAAGCACAGCATCGTGATGTGAGCACAGACTTTGGGCAATTTCCATTCCTCCCTGCCGCGAGTGCTTTTCTAAGTCCCCGGTCTCTCCAATTCCAATTTCCACGGCGGCTTCAAATGATTCGGACTTAATTTCTTTTTTCTTTCCCTCGACGACCGCTGGTCCGAATAAAATTTTCTCTCCTACCTCGGCGGTCGCCGGCTTTCCCATACCTCGGGTCGCGATCTCTACACCCGTCATTTTACCCGCGCTTTGCTCCGCCTCGCTCAACCAGCGCTTCTCGACCTGCTTTACCTCGTCGTGCACCGATGTGCCTCTCCCGCCTCCCATGCGGTCTACGATCTCCCCCATTTTTTTTATGCTGGCGTTTATTTGCTCCCGATATCCCTCCGGGTTGTCCCTTGCTTCCTTCCTCCTTTTTTCCATGTCGATTCCCTGGGTAACCATCATTGCATCCAATCCCCTACTGTCACCCTTCATAAATGCAATGAAATGCGTCATAAATAGGCCAAAGTCCATTGGCACTGCGGGCTCGGCTGCCGCGACCACGTGCGAGCCGCCATTTTGTGCTGCTGCCACCTCGTGCGCGAGGGCGCCATCTTGTGTGTCTGAACCCTCCGCAACCCAATGCGTATTGCGCTCCTCCTCCATTACTACTCCCACTGCCTCCCCGGGATCCTGGGTCGATTCTAAACCCTCTAACTCCCCATCCGGCATCCGGTCGCCTTGATCATCCGTGGCACGATTTTTAAAATTTAGAATATTAAATAAAATTTTGGCCACTCGTAGTTTCGAGTGCGTTAAGCGTACTTCGGGTCCGAATCCCACTCCTGGCACCAATTGTTACGGATACGGAGTACGGCTCTTCCCCTTAGCAAGAGGTGGTTAGCCCCTTGTCTTGTTAAGCTGACCGTCTCCGCTCCTGGTACTTGTAACGCTCTCCCGCGGGATGGAACGGATCAGGGTTATGGGTCCAGGGTTTATCCCGAATACCTTTATCCGTACCTCCACAGAACAGGGAGGCAAGTACCGCTCGAACCCCAGTTTTAGATGTTATAATTGCCGAGCGGTTTTAGCAACACGACGTTCGAGCCATTACCAAAGACTAAACCCGATCCTAAACGTTGGCCAAATCGTGCCACAGGTACTCAATGGGGAAATCACAAAGACGATCGGACGAGCATGAAGGAGAAGACGAAGGTAGGAAATAACCAGGATTTATTATTATTTACACCAGACTAAAGGAAGAAAAGCAATCAAAGTAATATTCAGAAAATGGAGGGAGCAGAAGGACACAGAGCAATTTCTACTTATACAAACTTACTTAAAACCCCAGACAAGACAAACAAAACAAACTCACGTACACAAAAGAATGGAATGACAGGGCTGATATGGAACGGCAGAGGAGGGTCCCGGCAGATGGTAGGCGTCGAGGTCCGGCTCCAAGCTCGCGCTTCGGTCCACGCTTTTTGGGTTCGAGGTGAAACCCGGCACACAGCTCCGCTCCGGCTTGGCAGCAAGGCGTCGACAGGCACACGTCTATCGTTTGTTGCACGCGGCAGAGCTGGTTTTTGCCTCGACACGCCTCTGGCTCTCTCGGTCATCTGCTGGTGGGGGCTTCCCCCCCACGGGTTATATAGCCACGCCCTACCAAGCCATGGCCACACCTTACCAAGCCGTGCCCACCGAGTCCTGGTTGGGCGCAAGGGCTTCCGAGCTCCACCTCCTGAAGACGATGGGCCGGCCACGCCCTTCTCCCCGAGTTGACCGCGTGCGTAATGGAGTTTGGAGTGAAGAAAACAGCCCAATGCAACGGTGGCGAACGCCGCAGAAAACCGCCCAATGCAACGGTGGCGAACGCCGCAGAAAACCGCCCAATGTTACTGGCACTTTTGAAGAGATGATTTGGGGGAAACTTGAAAAGGGAACTATCTTATTCGATTCGGTGCAATGCAGTGTCAATTAATGGGAAACAGAGCCTTATACTGACATAGAATAAGAAATAACTATAGAGAGGTTCTATGGTGGCCTACGTGCTTGTACATGGACGAGCTACGGTGCACTCATTTCAATTAACAGCCAATTAAAGGGGAAATGTACATAGGAAATTTTAATACTAAATTTACAAAGTGAAGGTTCTAAAAACCGTAACAATATATTATATATGTATTGTGAGCTTCAAAGTGGTTGGATGTCAATGAAAGATAGTCTGTTGGGAGCTGTTGGTGAGGTATGTGGATGGACAAAAGGACCACCGAGGCACTCGGAAACATGGTGGTGGGATGATGAAGTTGGAAAGAAGATTGACGAGAAGAGGAAGAAGTTCAAGGAGTGGCAGAAGGCGAAGGGTATGGGGGCAGAAAAGGCAGAGCATGAAAGTTATAAGGCAGCCAAGAAGGCTGCAAAGAAAGAGGTAGCAAAGACGCAGGAGGCATGTAGGAAAATTTTCGGAGAACGCTTGGATTTGGAAGAGGGTCAGAGAGTGGTATTCAGGATTGCAAAGCAGATAGCGAAAGAGAGGTGTGATGTGATGGGGATGAGTTGCTTGAAGGATGAAGTGGGACAAATCGTTGTGGACCCAGATGGAATTAAAGGAAGATGGAAGAGATATATGGAAATACTGTTGAATGCAGAGAATGAATGGGATGGCAACATGGAGAGTAACCCAGTTTTAGGACCGGCAGAGAAGATAAGCGAGAAGGAAGTTGAGGAAGCGATAAAAGCAATGAAGAGTAGAAAAGCGGGAGGGCCGACGGGAGTTGTGGGAGATATGTTGAAGGCAGCGGGAAATTGGGGTGTGAAGAGAATGACAGAGATCTTCAATCTGGTGGTGAAAGAAGGCCGCATTCCAGTGGATTGGGAACTGAGTACCCTCGTCCCTCTATACAAGGGGGAAGGTGACCCTCTGGACTGTGGCTTGTATCGAGCGATAAAGTTATTGGAGCATGGAATGAAGGTATTGGAAAGGGTGTTGGAGAGGAGGATAAGGAAGAAAGTGAAGATTGATGAAATGCAGTTTGGATTTATGCCAGGAAGAGGAACGACAGACGCACTTTTTATTGTGAGGCAGTTGCAGGAGAACCACATGGAGAAGAGGAAGAAGTTGTTTCTTGGGTTTGTTGATCTGGAGAAAGCATTCGATACGGTTCCACGTGAAGTAGTGACATGGGCATTGAGGAAGTTAGGAGTGGAGGAATGGTTGATCAGAGTAGTGATGACAATGTACAAAAGAGCATGCACAGCTGTAAGGACGAAGGACGGGAACAGTGGTGAGTTTGAGGTGAAGGTGGGAGTGCCTCAGGGGTCTGTACTAAGTCCACTACTATTTGTAGCTGTGATGGAGGTGCTGGCTCGGAACGTAAAGGAGGGTTTACCGTGGGAGTTGTTGTATGCAGATGATCTGGTGTTGATTGCAGAAAGTATGGATGGACTGAAGGAGAAGATGAACAAGTGGAAGGAATGTATGGAGACAAAAGGTCTGAAGGTGAATATCGGAAAAACGAAGGTGATGGCAAGTGGGAAAGCATGTGGTGAGGTGGAAAGAACTCGGAAGTGGCCATGTGCTGTGTGCAGGAAGGGTGTCGGAGTGAATTCCATTCAATGTACAATGTGCGCTGAGTGGGTTCATCAAAAATGTAGTGGTTTGAGAGGGTCATTAACCAGTGTGGCAGCTACATTCAAGTGTAAGGTGTGCACAGAGGGAGCTGCAGATGGAGGAAATGTTGAGTTGAATCTTGGAGATGGCGTGAAGCTGGAAGATGTGAAAACATTTTGTTACCTAGGAGACATGCTGAATGGAGAAGGTGGATCAGACTCGGCAACGGTTGCTCGAGTGAGATGTGCATGGAAGAAGTTTCGGGAACTGAATGGCATGCTGACGAGGAGGGGAGTGTCGTTGAAGCTGAAGGGAAAGGTGTATGCTGCATGTGTGAGAAGTTTTATGATTTATGGGGAGCGAGACATGGGTAATGAACGTCGAGCAGCAACGAAGGCTGGAAAGGGTGGAAATGCGAATGGTTCGGTGGATGTGTGGAGTATCGTTGAGAGAAAGGAAGACAAATGATGAATTGCGAAAGATGATGGGAATAGAGCCTGTGATGGATGCTGTGAAGAGAAACAGGTTGAGATGGTTTGGTCATGTGTTGAGGAAGGACGAAAGTGACTGGTTGAGAAGAGTGATGAAAATGAATGTAGAAGGAAGTAGAGGACGGGGAAGACCGAGAAAGACTTGGCTAAAGATGGTGGAAGAAGAAATGCGGGCAAGGGGGTTAACAAGGGGAGATGCAGAAAATAGGGCAAGATGGAGAAGATTGTCATGGGGACCGCAAGGCTAACCCCCGCTCTTGCAGGGAAAATGGCCCTAAAATGCCTGTTGGTTGTTGTATATGTATGTATGCATGTATGTATATTTGTATGTATATATATATATATATATTATATGTATATGTATATCCCGGTGTGTACCCTGGTTTAGAATAGGTACACCGTATCCCTGCGCATCGTAGGAGGCGACCAAGGGTTGGCGTCAGTAAGGGCATCCGGCCATAAAAACATTGCCTCAAACAGGGAACCATGATTGTCATGGGGCCCGCAAGGCTAACCCCCGCTCTAGCGGGGAAAATGGCCTTAAAACGATCATTCATTCATTCATTCATGTGCATGTATGTATATTTGTATGTGTATATATATATCAGTATGTATATATACACAAAGAATTAAGTTAAGCACCCCTACACAACGAATTAAGGTAAGCACCCCCTAATATATATTCTTTGTGTATATGTATACATTGGCATATATTCTAAGGTATGTGAGATCAAATAATGATTGGTATGACATTAGCAATTATCCATTGATGAAATTGAGTGATCAAAGTGAAAAAAAGTGATTGGTTGAGTCAGTGATCCGATCACGTGGGTCCTACACACGTTATTGACGCAAAGATCGCTAGAGGTCTTCTCAGAACAATGACTGTACGTTAGAAAACATAAACGTCATCCACACTGTCCGTGATGGACCTATAGCTCCATACTTAAATTGAGGTGAAAATATGCCTAAAATTCCCAAAAAATTTCACCTTAAATTATTCAGAATAAAATATTGAAAACGGCATGATTGTTATGTTTTTATGTGACCATAATATCACTTCTCCAGAAAATATAGCAATATCATGGGTATATTACACTGTTTTGACGACAACAAACTTGTAATGTGCGAGGTTGTAAAAAAACTGGGGGGGTGCTTAACTTAATTCTTTGTGTATATATGTATATTTATGTATGTACTTCCCAAAATGTCTGAAATTGTGCTTTGACAGCTCGGCACAGCTTCCATCTTGTGTGCAGCAATGGTGGCTTCGTCTCCACGACCCCCATGTTTCCCCGCAGGCAACACTTTGGGGATGGACTCAGATATGAGGAGCCCAATGTGGATGGATATAATTTTAATAATTCCCCATTTACAGCAATTTTGTCTGTGAGCAGCGTGAGCCCAATAAACGTGCACATCATTACTGTCAAACGGGGGCATCGCCCCAGGGGTTGGGGGCTTCCTTCTCATCTCTACTTGCACCTCTCCCCTCCCCTACCAAATTGGCCCTGCTTTATCACTGATCGTTTATTTCTCTCTTGCTCCGTGTCCTGCAGGTCGAGCGACGCGTTGTTAACCTTCTCGCTGCGGCTTATGAACGGGACCTGATCCCACGTGGTTGTTCTCTCCGTGTTGCTTTGGAGCCCTCGGAGCGAGGACCTCCTGCATTCCGCCTGGAGCTCGGCTCAAACAGCGGTTGTGCCCCTCGCCTCCTGGACACTTGATGCTAGCTTGAGCAGGCCTGACTCTGGGCCTGCCAAAGGCTTTTCGGAGATGCCAACGACTCACCTGAATGTGCCCCCGCTCGTTCTGCCGTTTTATTGTTTAAAAAGCACGAGTATTGTTGACCTGAGTTTGCTTGAACTTCAGTCTGACTCGTTAATCCATTTGATTCCTTTTCACAGGTGGCAATTTGTTGTTAATACCTTGTACATCAATCACTCCATTAAATTAAACACGTGATTAGTACATCGTCTGTTATTTCTGCTCCAGGACTTCTCGGGATCGCTTACCTTCAAACATGTACTTCCAATGAAAATAAATGCAGTTTTCGTGTCTGATTTTTGGTAGGACACTGAAATAGTGAGCCATTTGTTGCCCATCAGTGGACTGGGGCATCGTTGGATTGCTGAGTTGTGGTGCAGGTGTGATGGGTCGAAAGGTATTTAGTCGTGCTTTTATGGGATTGGATTCCAGAGGAAGACTCGAAGGGACGGTCAACTCGTCTCTGTATTCAACTGGACTCGCTAGTTGAAGACCCCAAGTCCCTGCAGGGGCGGATCCAGGAATTTCAAGACTGGGGGGGGGGGGGTAAATGTGGAGTCTGGGGGTCCTCCCCCAAAATTTTTTTAAAAATTGCTTGTCAGAAACCGCATTTCGTGCATTCTTGGAAGTTTCTGCAGTTCCTTGTGTTCTTCCCTGGTCCAACAATTCAGCAGATTCAGACCGCCTGCACCCTCATCCTGGATCGAAGGGGGGGGGGGTGCCCACCCCTCCCCCCCACCCTGGATCCGCCCATGCCCTGCGTCGGAGCTCTAAGTCCCCGTGTCAGAGCTCCAAGTCTCCGCATCAGAGCTCCAAGTCCCCGCATCAGAGCTCCAAGTCCCCGAGTCAGAGCTCCAAGTGCCCGCATCAGAGCTCCAAGTCCCCGCATCAGACCTCCAAGTCCCCGCGTCGGAGCTCCAAGTCCCCGCATCAGAGCTCCAAGTCCCCGCGTCGGAGCTCCAAGTCCCCGCGTCAGAGCTCCAAGTCCCCGCATCAGAGCTCAAAGTCCCCGCATCAAAGCTCCAAGTCCCCGCGTCAGAGCTCCAAGTCCCCGAGTCAGAGCTCCAAGTGCCCGCGTCGGAGCTCCAAGTCCCCGCATCGGAGCTCCAAGTCCCCGCATCGGAGCTCCAAGTCCCCGCATCGGAGCTCCAAGTCCCCGCATCGGAGCTCCAGGTCCCCGCATCGGAGCTCCAAGTCCCCGCATCGGATCTCCAAGTCCCCGCATCGGAGCTCCAAGTCCCCGCATCAAAGCTCCAAGTCCCCGCGTCAGAGCTCCAAGTCCCCGTGTCAGAGCTCCAAATCCCTGCGTCAGAGCTCTAAGTCCCCGCGTCAGAGCTCCAAGTCCCCGCATCAGAGCTCCAAGTCCCCGCATCAGAGCTCCAAGTCCCCGAGTCAGAGCTCCAAGTGCCCGCATCAGAGCTCCAAGTCCCCGCATCAGAGCTCCAAGTCCCTGCATCAGAGCTCCAAGTCCCCGCATCGGAGCTCCAAGTCCCCGCGTCGGAGCTCCAAGTCCCCGCATCAGAGCTCCAAGTCCCCGCATCAGAGCTCCAAGTCCCCACGTCAGAGCTCCAAGTCCCCGCGTCGGAGCTCCAAGTCCCCGCATCAGAGCTCCAAGTCCCCGCGTCAGAGCTCAAAGTCCCCGCGTCAAAGCTCCAAGTCCCCGCGTCGGAGCTCCAAGTCCCCGAGTCGGAGCTCCAAGTGCCCGCGTCGGAGCTCCAAGTCCCCGCATCGGAGCTCCAAGTCCCCGCATCGGAGCTCCAAATCCCCGCATCGGAGCTCCAGGTCCCCGCATCGGAGCTCCAGGTCCCCGCATCGGATCTCCAAGTCCCCGCATCGGAGCTCCAAGTCCCCGCGTCAAAGCTCCAAGTCCCCGCGTCAGAGCTCCAAGTCCCCGCGTCAGAGCTCCAAGTCCCCGCGTCAGAGCTCCAAGTCCCCGCATCAGAGCTCCAAGTCCCCGCATAAGAGCTCCAAGTCCCCGCATCAGAGCTCCAAGTCCCCGCATCAGAGCTCCAAGTCCCCGCATCAGAGCTCCAAGTCCCCGCATCGGAGCTCCCAGTCCCCGCATCGGAGCTCCAAGTCCCCGCGTGAGAGCTCCCAGTCCCCGCATCAGAGCTCCAAGTGCCCACACCGGAGCTCCAAGTCCCCGCATCGGAGCTCCAAGTCCCCGCATCGGAGCTCCAAGTCCCCGCATCGGAGCTCCAAGTCCCCGCATCGGAGCTCCCAGTCCCCGCATCGGAGCTCCAAGTCCCCGCGTGAGAGCTCCCAGTCCCCGCATCAGAGCTCCAAGTGCCCACACCGGAGCTCCAAGTCCCCGCATCGGAGCTCCCAGTCCCCGCATCAGAGCTCCAAGTCCCAGCCTGCGTCACCACGTCCTAATCACCATTCAGCTTGTGTTCATACTCAAGGTTATTCAACCTCACCAGAACAACCCACCTGTAACATTTGCTCCTGTGCTCCTGTTCGAGGCACCAATGGCTGAGCGAGTTTCCTTTCACGAATCCATTCCTTTGTCTCATCTTTGAGTTGTCCATTTTAGCCTGAGTTTGATTCCCAACCTGAATGTGGACTGTCTGCTGCTTTACCTGTGTCACGTTGCGTGTTTGATTCCCAACCTGAATGTGGACTGTTTGCTGCTTTACCTATGCCATGTTACGTGTTTCATTCCCAACCTGAATGTGGACTGTCTGCTGCTTTACCTGTGTCATGTTGCGTGTTTGATTCTCAACCTGAATGTGGACTGTCTGCTGCTTTACCTGTGTCATGTTGCGTGTTTGATTCCCAACCTGAATGTGGACTGTCTGCTGCTTTACCTGTGTCATGTTACGTGTTTGATTCCCAACCTGAATGTGGACTGTCTGCTGCTTTACCTGTGTCATGTTACGTGTTTGATTCCCAACCTGAACGTGGACTGTCTGCTGCTTTACCTGTGTCATGTTGCGTGTTTGATTCCCAACCTGAATGTGGACTGTCTGCTGCTTTACCTGTGTCATGTTACGTGTTTGATTCCCAACCTGAATGTGGACTGTCTGCTGCTTTACCTGTGTCATGTTACGTGTTTGATTTCCAACCTGAATGTGGACTGTCTGCTGCTTTAACTGTCATGTTGCGTGTTTGATTCCCAAGCTGAATATGGACTGTCTGCTGCTTTACCTGTGTCATGTTACGTGTTTGATTCCCAACCTGAATGTGGACTGTCTGCTGCTTTACCTGTGTCATGTTGCGTGTTTGATTCCCAACGTGAACGTGGACTGCCTGCTGCTTTACCTGTGTCATGTTACGTGTTTGATTCACAACCTGAACGTGGACTGTCTGCTGCTTTACCTGTGTCATGTTGCATGTTTGATTCCCAACCTGAATGTGGACTGTCTGCTGCTTTACCTGTGTCATGTTACGTGTTTCCCAACCTGAACGTGGACTGTCTGTTGCTTTACCTGTGTCATGTTGCATGTTTGATTCCCAACCTGAATGTGGATTGTCTGTTGCTTTAGCTGTGTCATGTTAAGTGTTTGAGTCCCAACCTGAATGTGGACTGTCTGCTGCTTTACCTGTGTCATGTTGCATGTTTGATTCTCAACCTGAATGTGGACTGTCTGCTGCTTTACTTGTGTCATGTTGCATGTTTGATTCCCAAACTGAACGTGGACTGTCTGCTGCTTTACCTGTGTGATGTTACGTGTTTGATTCCCAAACTGAACGTGGACTGTCTGCTGCTTTACCTGTGTGATGTTACGTGTTTGATTCCCAAACTGAACGTGGACTGTCTGCTGCTTTACCTGTGTCATGTTACATGTTTGATTCCCAAACTGAACATGGACTGTCTGCTGCTTTACCTGTGTGATGTTACGTGTTTGATTCCCAAACTGAACGTGGACTGTCTGCTGCTTTACCTGTGTGATGTTGCGTGTTTGATTCCCAACCTGAACCTGGACTGTCTGCTGCTTTACCTGTGTGATGTTACGTGTTTGATTCCCAAACTGAACGTGGACTGTCTGCTGCTTTACCTGTGTCATGTTGCGTGTTTGATTCCCAACCTGAACGTGGACTGTCTGCTGCTTTACCTGTGTGATGTTACGTGTTTGATTCCCAACCTGAACGTGGACTGTCTGCTGCTTTACCTGTGTCATGTTACGTGTTTGATTCCCAACCTGAACGTGGACTGTCTGCTGCTTTACCTGTGTCATGTTGCATGTTTGATTCCCAACCTGAATGTGGAATGTCTGCTGCTTTACCTGTCATGTTACGTGTTTGATTCCAACCTGAATGTGGACTGTCTGCTGCTTTAACTGTCATGTTGCGTGTTTGATTCCCAAGTTGAATATGGACTGTCTGCTGCTTTATCTGTGTCATGTTACGTGTTTGATTCCCAACCTGAAAGTGGACTGTCTGCTGCTTTACCTGTGTCATGTTGCGTGTTTGATTCCCAACCTGAATGTGGACTGTCTGCTGCTTTACCTGTGTCATGTTGCGTGTTTGATTCCCAACCTGAACGTGGACTGTCTGCTGCTTTACCTGTGTCATGTTACGTGTTTGATTCCCAACCTGAATGTGGACTGTCTGATGCTTTACCTGTGTCATGATACGTGTTTGATTCCCAACCTGAACGTGGACTGTCTGCTGCTTTACCTGTGTCATGTTGCATGTTTGATTCCCAACCTGAATGTGGACTGTCTGCTGCTTTACCTGTGTCATGTCATGTGTTTGATTCCCAACCTGAACGTGGACTGTCTGTTGCTTTACCTGTGTCATGTTGCATGTTTGATTCTCAACCTGAATGTGGACTGTCTGCTGCTTTACCTGTGTCATGTTGCATGTTTGATTCCCAACCTGAATGTGGATTGTCTGTTGCTTTAGCTGTGTCATGTTACGTGTTTGATTCCCAACCTGAATGTGGACTGTCTGCTGCTTTACCTGTGTCATGTTGCATGTTTGATTCTCAACGTGAATGTGGACTGTCTGATGCTTTACCTGTGTCATGTTGTGTGTTTGATTCCCAAACTGAATGTGGACTGTCTGCTGCTTTACCTGTGTCATGTTGCGTGTTTGATTCCCAACCTGAATGTGGACTGTCTGCTGCTTTACCTGTGTCATGTTGCATGTTTGATTCTCAACCTGAATGTGGACTGTCTGCTGCTTTACCTGTGTCATGTTGCATGTTTGATTCCCAAACTGAACGTGGACTGTCTGCTGCTTTACCTGTGTCATGTTACGTGTTTGATTCCCAAACTGAACATGGACTGTCTGCTGCTTTACCTGTGTGATGTTGCGTGTTTGATTCCCATCCTGAACGTGGACTGTCTGCTGCTTTACCTGTGTCATGTTGCATGTTTGTTTTCCCAACCTGAATGTGGACTTTCTGCTGCTTTACCTGTGTCATGTTGCGTGTTTGATTCCCAACCTGAATATGGACTGTCTGCTGCTTTACCTGTGTCATATTGCATGTTTGATTCCCAACCTGAACGTGGACTGTCTGCTGCTTTACCTGTGTCATGTTGCATGTTTGTTTTCCCAATCTGAATGTGGACTTTCTGCTGCTTTACCTGTGTCATGTTGCGTGTTTGATTCCCAACCTGAATATGGACTGTCTGCTGCTTTACGTGTGTCATGTCGCGTGTTTGATTCCCAACCTGAATATGGACTGTCTGCTGCTTTACCTGTGTCAAGTCACGTGTTTGATTCCCAACCTGAATGTGGACTGTCTGCTGCTTTACCTCTGTCATGTTACGTGTTTGATTCCCAACCTGAATGTGGACTTTCTGCTGCTTTAACTGTGTCATGTTGCACGTTTGATTCCCAACCTGAACGTGGACTGTCTGCTGCTTTACCTGTGTCATGTTACGTGTTTGATTCACAACCTGAATGTGGACTGTCTGCTGCTTTACCTGTGCCATGTTGCGTGTTTGATTCCCAACCTGAATGTGGACTGTCTGCTGCTTTACCTGTGTCATGTTGCGTGTTTGATTCCCAACCTGAATGTGGACTGTCTGCAGCTTTACCTGTGTCATGTTGCGTGTTTGATTCCCAACCTGAACGTGGACTGTCTGCTGCTTTGCCTGTGTCATGTTACGTTTTTGATTCCCAACCTGAATATGGACTGTCTGCTGCTTTACCTGTGTCATGTTACGTGTTTGATTCCCAAGCTGAATGTAGACTGTCTGCTGCTTTACTTGTGTCATGTTACGTGTTTGATTCCCAAGCTGAATGTGGACTGTCTGCTGCTTTGCCTGTGTCATGTTACGTTTTTGATTCCCAACCTGAATGTGGACTGTCTGCTGCTTCACATACATCGTGTTGCAGGACGAAGCACTCTGTCCCTCAAAATGGTGTTAAGCCGGCTGTGACCTATGCTAGCATTCATTGGTGGACGTTGAAGATCCCATATTGTTTTTCTCAATGAGTAGGTGAGTTATCACCAGCACCATGAACAAATGTCAATTTTCTGCATGCTCAATCAAACACCAGTTTTGATCATCCGGTCCGTGGAGCCGTTTGATGGAGGATCCAAATCGTTCCCCGACCACCCCCAAGACCGTGATGGAGGACCCAAAGCGTTACCCGGACACTCCCCAGACCGTGATGGAGGATTCAAAACGTTCCTCGGCCACTCCCAGGACCGTGATGGAGGACCCAAATCGTTCCCCGACCACCCCCAAGACCGTGATGGAGGACCCAAAGCGTTACCCGGACACTCCCCAGACCGTGATGGAGGATTCAAAACGTTCCTCGGCCACTCCCAGGACCGTGATGGAGGACCCAAATCGTTCCCCGGCCACCCCCAAGACCGTGATGGAGGATCCAAATCGTTCCCCGGCCACCCCAAGACCGTGATGGAGGATCCAAATCGTTCTACGGCCACCCCTAAGACCGTGATGGAGGATCCAAATCGTTCCCCGGCCACCCCCAAGACCGTGATGGAGGAGCCAAAGCGTTCTCCGGCCACCCCCAAGACCGTGATGGAGGAGCCAAAGTGTTCTCCGGCCACCCCCAAGACCGTGATGGATGACCCAAAGCATTACCCGCCACCCCCAAGATCGTAGGGGATCATCAGGGTCGGTAAACAAGTCGGGGCCGTGCCCGTTGTGTCATGGCTGTCTGACGGACTTTGTTTGTTGTGTCATGGCTGTCTGGCAGACATTGTTTGTTATGTCATGGCTGTCCGAAGGACTTTTTGTGTCAAGGCTGTCTGACGGACTTTGTGTCTCATGGCTGTCTGAAGGACTTTGTTGTGTCATGGCTATCTGCAGGACAATGTTTGTTGTGTCATGGCTGTCTGAAGGACTTTGTTTGTTGTGTCATGGCTCTCTGAAGGACTTTGTTTGTTGTGTCATGGCTGTCTGAAGGACTTTGTTGTGTCATGGCTGTCTGAAGGACTTTGTTGTGTCATGGCTGTCTGAAGGACTTTTTTGTGTCATGGCTGTCTGAAGGACTTTTTTGTGTCATGGCTCTCTGAAGGACTTTGTTTGTTGTGTCATGGCTGTCTGAAGGACTTTGTTGTGTCATGGCTGTCTGAAGGACTTTGTTGTGTCAAAGCTGTCTGACGGACTTTGTTGTGCCTTGGCTGTCTGAAGGACTTTGTTTGTTGTGTCACGGCTGTCTGAAGGACTTTGTTGTGTCATGGCTATCTGCAGGACAATGTTTGTTGTGTCATGGCTGTCTGAAGGACTTTGTTTCTTGTGTCATGTCTGTCTGAAGGACTTTGTTGTGTCATGGCTATCTTTAGGACAATGTTTGCTGTGTCATGGCTCTCTGAAGGTCTTTGTTGTTGTGTCATCGCTGTCTGAAGGACTTTGTTGTGTCATGGCTGTCTGAAGGACATTGTTTGTTGTGTCATGGTCTGATGGACTTTGTTTGTTGTGTCATGGCTGTCTGAAGGACCTTGTTGTGTCATGGCTGTCTGACGGACTTTGTTTGTTGTGTCATGGCTGTCTGAAGGACTTTGTTTGTTGTGTCATGGCTGTCTGACGGACTTTGTTTGTTGTGTCATGGCTGTCTGGCAGACGTTGTTTGTTATGTCATGGCTGTCTGAAGGACTTTTTGTGTCGTGGCTGTCTGAAGGACTTTGTTTGTTGTGTCATGGCTGTCTGACGGACTTTGTGTCTCATGGCTGTCTGAAGGACTTTGGGTGTTGTGTCAAGGCTGTCTGAAGGACTTTATTGTGTCATGGCTATCTGCAGGACAATGTTTGTTGTGTCATGGCTCTCTGAAGGTCTTTGTTTGTTGTGTCATCGCTGTCTGAAGGACTTTGTTTGTTGTGTCATGGCTGTCTGACGGACTTTTTTGTTGTGTCATGGCTGTCTGAAGGACTTTGTTTGTTGTGTCATGGCTCTCTGAAGGACTTTGTTGTGTCATGGCTATCTGCAGGACAATGTTTATTGTGTCATGGCTGTCTGAAGGACTTTGTTTCTTGTGTCATGGCTGTCTGAAGGACTTTGTTGTGTCATGGCTATCTGCAGGACAATGTTTGTTGTGTCATGGCTATCTGCAGGACAATGTTTGTTGTGTCATGGCTGTCTGACGGACTTTGTTTGTTGTGTCATGGCTGTCTGAAGGACTTTGTGTGTTGTGTCAAGGCTGTCTGAAGAACCTTGTTGTGTCATGGCTGTCTGACGGACTTTGTTTGTTGTGTCATGGCTGTCTGAAGGACATTGTTTGTTGTGTCATGGCTGTCTAACGGATTTTGTTGTGTCATGGCTGTCTGAAGGACTTTGTGTGTTGTGTCATGGCTGTCTGAAGGACCTTGTTGTGTCATAGCTGTCTGATGGACTTTGTTTGTTGTGTCATGGCTGTCTGAAGGACTTTGTGTGTTGTGTCAAGGCTGTCTGAAGAACCTTGTTGTGTCATGGCTGTCTGAAGGACTTTGTTGTGTCATGGCTGTCTGAAGGACTTTGTTTGTTGTGTCATGGCTGTCTGAAGGAATTTGTTGTGTCATGTGTTACGTGCTCCTCCCCAACCCTCTGGTCACGGTGTACCTCCGAGCCCCGAGAGGAGTCACGGCAAAAAAATGTGTTATTCTGTATGTCAAAGATCAATGGTGAAGCCACACCAATTGTTACCAACAAACAAATATTGTATTAAGATCACACAAGAATAACAGGACAACAACAATAGTAATCAAAAGTACAATCAATATATGTCCTATGATGGTACCATCAGTTTCGCAACATATAACTCACTGTGCTCCAAGCGAGTGAAACAAGAAAATTCCCAATGTCTCTATTCCCGGCTTCCAGCCCAAGTCGATCCGCTCCATCGATCGTCAGAACGATGTCCAATCGAGACCAGAATCCCGTTCGGATGATAGTCACAGTCACGCGGCCAAAGCTGCATAAAGGCGCCCTCAAGGCAACTGGGAAATCCAAAGGCGCCCTCCAGGCGACTGGGAAATCACACCCTCGGGTATGGACGTTTCACGGCTCACAATCGGCGAACCTCAGATTTACCTTCAAAATCCACGTTACCCACACACACGCCAGATCCACGTCTGGATGCGGTGAAAACGGCTGAAGCGAAGCAAAGAAACCTTGCGCGACGTGCAAAGCGCGCGAGTCAAAATGGCCAACGGCCCGTACTCGAGACGTAACGGCAGTCCAACGATTCTCTTCGGAATCGACCGCAAGACCCGACACGCATGTTGATCTGTCACAGCGATAACAACTCTGTCGCAGGAATCCCTTTCCTGGGAACCCAAAGTTCACTCATGACTCTTGCTCGCCAACGTTCGCTCAGACCTCAAAGCAACTCGGCTTTCTCCTCCGACTCATTCGCTCCGCCTTCTTTTCTCTTCTTCTTCGTCGTCCGGTTCCCGATCCGGTTTCCTGTTTCTTTTAACTCTAACTTTATCACCTTTTGAAAACAGTTCATAAACAATAAACCTTTTGAAAACAATAATAGTACATGGAATCAAAAATGTTTACAGTGGATGAAACCCACAACAACAGAAGTGATGAATCCGTAACACTTCCCCCCCTCAAGAAAGAAAGTTTGATCATTGTGAAAACTTTCTTTGCAGGCAAAAATTCTTTTAACAAACAAAAGTAAAACTCACACCCAAATCATCAATTCCCGTGAGCAACGATAATTAATATTTGCCAAAATAAAGCAACAAAACTTCCAAACAACCTACAGAAATTCCCAAAGTTAGTTCACTCTGGACAAAGCATCAGCAACGACATTGTCCCTGCCCTTTACATGCTCAATTTCCAAGTTGAACTCCTGCAAAGCCAAACTCCATCTCATCAACCTCTGGTTTTTACTTTTCATTTTTTTTTTTTGAATGAAGGTTAAGGGGTTGTGATCAAAAATCCAAAGCAAAGCAAATCTACAGCACTTTTTTAAGGAGGCTGAGCTGGGAGCCCTGTATCATGGTAGTTGGTGAGGCCTGGAAGTATTCGCTGTGTGGATGGCTGGACGCCTTTAGGAATGTTGAGTTCACAGGTTAATCCATGTATAAATCTTGACTCAGCTACTCCGTAGCATTCAGCGCTTCAAACTCCTCCTAACTTTCATAATAATCACGGTTGGAGCGCTTGTCGCTGTAGTCACGTGAATAGCGGTCTCTTTCTTGGCCACTACCCTGATAATCATCCCTTCGGGAGCTGCCGTAACTCTGGGAGCCTCCATAGTAATCTCGACTGCGGCCACCACCAAAACGACGACTCCCACCCCGGGAGCCATAGCCACCCCTGAAACTACCTCCACGTTTTCCTCCTCTGTAGCCCCCTCAATGCCCATGGCCTGCCTTCTCTACTGTTATGGTCCGACCATCCAAATCCTTGACATTCAAATCCTTTTCTGCATCTTTGGCGTCCTTTGTGTTTTCAAACGTGACAAAGCCAAACCCTCTCGACTTTTGCGTCTCCCTGTCTTTTATCAGCAGCACTTCCAAGAGTGGTCCATATTTGCCGAAGACAGAGTCCAGAACATCTTCCCTTTGGTTGAAGTTCAGTCCACCTACAAAGAGCTTGCCAACATTGCCTCCATCCATGACTTGTGTGTGCTGACACTTAGTTTCAGGGTACTTGACAAGACGTGCCTGTGCAAAGCGTGACGTCAGTACCTTCTCCTTCTTTTCAGAGCGCTTCCGACCCAAAGCACGAGTCGCGGCACAGGATGGAAAGATACCCGGAATCTTCCGCTCTAACTGTGCGGTGTTATTTTCCATACGAGGCCTTTCCACAAACATCGGATTACCAGAAACTTGACCACCGGCCAAATCATTCCCAATAACAAAAGAGATTCCCTCTACAGGTAGAGTGGCTTGTAATCCCACGGTGACCGGTCCTGACACCAAATCAGACTTTAAATGGATGACATGAAGTGGAGCTTTAACATAGCCACCAACCCCCTGTAAAAGAACACTTACACCAGTTGCCGTCTTCTCTGACAATGGCAAAATGCCTTCCAGCATCAAACATTGATGTGCTCCTGTGTCCCTCAATACCCTAACAGGTCTCTGGTTCGTTACGTCTCCATCCAGTGACACAAACCCCTCTGAAATAAAAGGTTTGTAACCCTCTTGAACATGGTCGTTCTGTGATGCCGTAACTTTGGCATGGGAACCTTCACAAGGCACTGTCCTCCAAGGACGATTTATCGCATTGGCCAATGCATTCGGAGTTGTACTCGTCTGACTCCGCTCCTGATTTTTCCTTTTCAGGGCATAACATTGGGACATCAAATGCCCAGGTTTCTTGCAAAAAGCGCAAGTAGGCCCAGAGGAAAAACTCGTGGTCTGCCTTGGGCCCCCCGGAAGATCAGTCTGTCTTAGAACTGTAGTCTTCTGATCCCTAAAAGTCGCGGTATCAGATTTGTCCTCATAGTCATCTCTAGGCCGCCTCCATGAATATTCGTTCTCTGCACCGGATGTACCATAACTCCCCTGGCGAACTCTAGGCGGGAAGTTAGGTTTGTGGAAACCCATCCTGTGTGTCAAGGCATAGTCATCTGCCATGCTTGCTGCCTCATACAACTCTGGTACCTTCTTTTCATCCAGATGTACTTTAATGTCCGCGTGGACACACTGTTTGAATTCCTCCACCAAGATCAATTGTCGCAACAGTTTGAAGTCTTTCCCAATCCCCTTCGAATCACACCACCGATCAAACATGGTTTCCTTCATTCTGGCAAACTCCACATGGGTCTCACTCTCCCTCTTCCTGGCATTCCTGAATTTTTGCCATAAGCTTCAGGGACCAATTCATGGGCTTTGAGAATGGTTTTCTTCACTATCTCATAATCTGCACATTGGTCAATCGGTAAAGCCGAATAGATATCTTGAGCTTTACCCACCAAAACACTTTGCACTAACATAGTCCAGGACCCCACAGGCCATTTTAGCATTTGAGCCACTTTCTCAAAGTGTAAAAAAAAACTTGGCTACCTCTTTTTCATTGAAGGGTGGAACCAGCCTCACATGCCTACCAACATCCCAAGTGTTCTGACTAGTTGTTGAACTAGCCGGCATGGATACGACTTCTCTCCGTTCTCCCATTAATTCCAGCTCCTTGAGTTTAAGCTCCTTCTGATACTCCATGTCACGTTCCTTTAACTCCCTTTCGGCTCTCCTTTCCTCTGCTTTTCTCTCCTCGAGTTCTCGGTCCTGTTCTACTCTTCTTTCCTGGAGTTCCCTTTCAGCTCTCCTTTCCTCTGCTCTTCTTTCCTCGGCTTTCCATTCCAACTCTTTTAACCTTTCCTGGCTCTGCAATTGCTTCTCCATTTTCCGGAGCTCCACATTTTCTTTTTCCTCGGGTAACCAATCCAAGGCTACCTCTGTCCATGTTCCTTGTCCCACCAGACATTCTACCACCAATGTCTGCATCTCTGCTTTCTTCATTTGAGCTCGGACCTCCAAGTTAAAATGTTTGGCCAATATCAAGAGTTCCGATCTTTTTAAAGCTTGGAACTGTGCCTCATTAGGGGACGCCACAAACTTTTCTGCGTCAAACGCCATGGTGACTATTAGTTAGCACCTGTACACAAAAATTTTCCAATTTTTTTGAAAAATTTGGGAATGTTAGAAAAATTCCAAATTTGGGAATGTTAGGGAATTCTATCCCAGACGAGCAACCCGATTTCTGTTACGTGCTCCTCCCCAACCCCCTGGTCACGGTGTTCCTCCGAGCCCCGAGAGGAGTCACGGCAAAAAAAATGTGTTATTCTGTAGGTCAAAGATCAATGGTGAAGCCACACCAATTGTTACCAACAAACAAATATTCTATTAAGATCACACAAGAATAACAGTACAGCAACAATAGTAATCAAAAGTACAATCAATATACAGACTTGGCATTTAATATGGAATATTTTTTTTGTGGGGGTGAACTTACTTTTCAAGATGTCTTAGAACCAAAAGTTCATTGGAATTATGTTGAAATTATTCTAGATTTTGTTAATGTGACCTTTAAAAGAAACAAAAACCACATTTGACATTTCGAAACAAATAAATTGATCCTTGAAAGTGATGTAAACTGATATCGAACTCAATTCATGGACAGTACTGCATTAAACCTTTGTACGTTTTCCAGAAGTATCTCTTTATTTTGCACATTAGCCAAAAAATTTTTTAACAAAAACAAAAGTTAAATTACGACTGGGATTACGGACAGTAAAATTACAGTTCAGTACTTCGTGTAACCCCCACGAGCATTCAGGAGAGCACGTACACATTGAGGCATGCTGTTCACGAGATTTGCCAAGGTTTGGACAGGAATCACTTGCCATGCAGTGACAATAGCCTGCCATGCAGTGACAACAATTCACGCACAGAGGTCGGCTGCTGGTCCAAGTGGTCGATTTGACGCGTTAATTCTGCCCACAAGTTCTCTATCGGATTTATATCCGGGGACATGGCAGGCCACTCCATATGCTCTACACCAAGGTCAGCAAGAAAGTGTTGGATCATGCGAGCACGATGAGGCCGTGCATTGTCATCTTGGAAGACAAAGTTTCCTCGAAAGGCTGCACGAGCAAATGGAAGCAATGTTTCTTCCAGAATGGCCCTGTACCTGAACTGGTTCAGGTTTCCATTCAGAACAACCAGGTCAGTTTTGCCCCCTGCATGAAAAGCAGCCCAAACGGTCACCCCACCACCTCCAGCTTGGACTCTTGGCACTATACAATCTTTGTTGTCGGCTTCATGCACTTGTCTGCACACTCGGACGCGGCCATCTTGACGATAGACCAGAAATCTAGACTCGTCACTGAAGATCACGTGATTCCAGTGTCCTGGCTGCAATTGACGGTGCTCTCTGGCCCACTGCAATCGGCGCTGGCGGTGTTGTCTGGTCAGGCGTGGCTTTCTCAGGGGACGCCTGGCACGATAGCCTGCTTGAACCAGTCGTTGATGGACTAGCCTTCTGGATACAGGCACATTTGTCAGTTGCTGCCACTCAGCCCTAAGCCGATTCGCTGACTTGGTACGGCCATTGTGGACTAACTGGTGCAGCTGGCGATCATCCCTCCTTGTGGTTCTGCGGGGATGTCCTGGCCTCGGTATTGGAGTAGGGACACCCCTCTGAGCATTTCGTTTCAGGATCTTTGACACCTGACCTTGAGTGATGCCATACTGCTGAGCAATAACACACTCTTTCATGCCGTAATTTCGTAAAGCCACCACTCCATGACAAACAGCATTGTCGAGTTGACGGACCATCTCCTGAGGAAGCGGCAATTACTTTTGGAGACGTGCAGCAGTTGTTTTCCACTAATACAGAACGCAACAACACTTGTATACCTGACTGTGAAGCCAATCGTCAAATGCACCTGTCCATACATTTTGCCACGCCACCTGTCATATAATCCTGTTGTTGACTTCTTGCTGCGACAGACAATCAGTGACATGGTTCTTTTAACAAATAAATCAAAAAAGTGTAAAAGAAACTCACCAGATTGATATACTGAGTTAAGAAAGTAAACCCAAGTCAAGAAAAAAAAATATTCCATATTAAATGCCAAGTCTGTATATCCTATGATACCATCCTATGATACCTATGGTACCATCAGTTTCGCAACATATAACTCGCTGTGCTCCAAGCGAGCGAAACAAGAACATTCCCAATGTCTCTATTTCCGGCTTCCAGCCCAAGTCGATCCGCTCCAGCGATCGTCAGAACGATGTCCAATCGAGACCAGAATCCCGTTCGGATGATAGTCACAGTCACGCGGCCAAAGCTGCGTAAAGGCGCCCTCAAGGCGACTGGTAAATCCAAAGGCGCCCTCCAGGCGACTGGGAAGTCACACCCTCGGGTATGGACGTTTCACGGCTCACAATCGGCAAACCTCAGATTTACCTTCAAAATCCACGTTACCCACACACACGCCAGATCCACGTCTGGATGCGGTGAAAACGGCTGAAGCGAAGCAAAGAAACCTTGCGTGACGCGCAAAGTGCGCGAGTCAAAATGGCCGACGGCCCGTACTCGAGACGTAATGGCAGTCCAACGATTCTCTTTTCGGAATCGACCGCAAGACCCGACACGCAGGTTAATCTGTCACAGCGATAACATCTCTGTCACAGGAAGCCCTTTCCTGTGAACCCAAAGTTCACTCGTGACTCTTGCTCGCCAACGTTCGCTCAGACCTCAAAGCAACTCGGCTTTCTTCTCCGACTCATTCGCTCCGCCTTCTTTTCTCTTCTTCTTCGTCGTCCGGTTCCCGATCCAGTTTCCTGTTTCTTTTAACTCTAACTTTTTCACCTTTTGAAAACAGTTCATAAACAAGAAACCTTTTGAAAACAATAATCGTACATGGAATCAAAAATGTTTACAGTGGGTGAAACCCACAACAACGGAAGTGACGAATCCGTAACACATGGCTGTCTGAAGGACTTTGTTTGTTGTGTCATGGCTGCCTCAAGTCCTCCATGGTCCTGTCGGGCTTTTTATGCCTCCATTGACAAAGGCGCTGTATGTTTTCAGGTTTTCCCTCTGCCCGTCCGTCTGTCCGTCCGTCCATGATATGTTTTCGTTAACGCGATAACTTGAGAACAGCTGTAGGGATCTTAGTCAAACTTGGTGCAGGTATGTAAAATGAGGTAAAGATGAACTGATTAGATTTTGTGGTCACGATGTCAAAGGTCATCTTACTATAATTCACCAAATGTCTGTCCGTCCATTCCCTGGTACCGCAAAAACGGCTGAACCGATCGAAACGAAATTTTGGGTGGGTAATCCTGGGACCCCCTGGAGTAAAATAGGCTATATTGTTTTTCCAATTTCAGCTTTGGTCTCCAGCATGTTCATGTTTGGACTCCTGCCTAATGTTATTGTCCCAGGTACCGCAAAAACGGCTGCACCGATCGCAACGATTTTTTGTGTTTATTCCTGGAACCCCTGCAGTAAAATAGGCATAATGCAAATCTTCTAATTTCAGGTTTGGTCTCCAGCCTAACGTTATTTTCCCACACCTCTGGATACGCATCTTTTTCTTTTGACCTTACTGGTTGACGTGAAATGCAATCGGTGAATAACTCCAAAAGACCCAAAATACCCTGAAGACCAAAAACACCCTAAAGACCCTGAAGACCCCACAGACTCAAAAACCCCAAAGACCCAAAACATGCCAAAGACCCAAAATACCATTAAAGGCCCTAGGTCTCCAAAAGACCCCAAAGACACAAAACACCCTGAAGACCCAAAATACCCTGAAGACCCAAAAGACCCCGAAGACCCAAAGCACCCCGAAGACCCAAAAGACCCCGAAGACCCAAAATACCCCGAAGACCCAAAAGACCCCGAAGAACCAGAAGACCCAAAACACCATGAAGACCCAAAACACTCCAAAAAACCCAAAATACCCTTTAAGGCCCAGAAGATCCAAGAGACCCTGAAGACTCAAATGGCTTTGAAAACCCAAAAGACCCAAAGACCCTGAAGACCCAAAACACCCCAAAGACCCAAAACACCCCGAAGATCCCATAGACCCTGAAGACCCAAAACACACCCAAGACCCAAAAGACCTGGAAGACCCTGAAGACCCAAAATACCCTTAAAGACCCTTTATACCCAAAATATCCATAAAGGTCCAGAGGATCCAAACGACTCTGAAGACCCAAAAGACCCTGAAGACCCAAAAGACCCTGAAGACCCAAAAGACACCGAAATGGTCAAATATGCCTATCCCTCTGAAACGACGTGTGGTGAGGCGTGCGGAGCGCGCCGAGTCACACGAGTGTAAGGTAAAAATCCTGTTACCACGATAACTTGTGAACCAGTGATAGGATTCTGACCAAATTTGGTACAATTATGTATCATGATTCAAGGATGAACTGATAAGATTTTGGGGACAAAGGGCAAAGGTCAATATGCCTATAACTGTAATCTACTATATAAGAGAGCCGTTGGTCTGTCTGTGTGTGTTTGTCTCTGTGTCGCCATTTTTCTCAGAGATGGCTGAGCGGATCTTCGTCAAACTTTCAGAGGTTCATCAGTGAGTGCCTGGAAGTTTTTGAGGCAAAAAATAAAAGAAAATTATGAAAGAAAAGTTGGGGTTTTTTTGGATTTTTTTTTTAAAAAGTTGCTCGATCGTGCCGAAGCCTTTTTGAATTAATGACAGTTATACACAAGTATACATTCGCAAAAATAAATACAAAACAATCACCAGACATTTGAACACAAATATATCAAACAATTCCGGAAGTGTACGAACTTGGTTGTAGGGCTTCTTCTTCTTCCTGATCGGCGTCACACTTACCTCAGAAACGTGATGAACGCCACATTCACCAGCATATATTCAACGAAAAGGTGATGAACCCCCTTCCTCTCTTGCCTCCCCTCCCTGGAGACTAAGTCGCTGGAGGCATGTTTTTGGGTTGTCCGTCCCACTCTCAGTCCATCCATGCTCCATCCGTGATAGGTTTTCGTTGCAGCGACAACTTGAGAATGGCTGAAGGGATCTAAGTCAAACTTGGTACATGTATGTATAATGATGTAAACATGAACGGATTACATTTTGGGGTCAAGAGGTCAAAGGTCAGAGGTCATGTCAGGTAAAATGTGATAACTTGTGAACACCTGAAGGGATTTAAATTAAAACTTGGTACAGATATTATAATGACTAGTGGGGTCACCCGTGGGGATCCCACAGGCATGGAGGTGTATCGTTGGATCGGTGCAGCCGTTTTTGCTGTACCCATGAGAATAACGTTAGGCGGGAGTCCAAACCTAAAAATGTTGGAGACCAAAGCTGAAATTGGAAAAACAATATAGCCTATTTTACTCCAGGGGGTCCCAGGATTACCCACCCAAAATATCGTTGTGATCGGTACAGCCGTTTTTGTGGTACCTGGGAACGGACAGACAAACGGACAGACGGACATTTGGTGAATTATAGTCAGATGTCAACATGAACTGATTACATTTTGGGGTCAAGAGGTCAAAGATCAGAGGTCGTGTCAGGTAAAAATGTGATGACTTGTGAACAACTGAATGGATTTAAATTAAAACTCCAGGGTTTATATCCAATTGCTCTCGGGTTTGGTAATGACGTCATCGCCCTGAAGACCTCCCTTTGGTGTGTTATGGTGGTTCCATGCTTTAGGGAATGATTCCTTAGTTACAATGTATGTTGTGTGGTTAATTTATAAAGAGTTTGTTACAATGGATGTTGTGTGGTTAATTTATAAAGAGTTTGTTATAATGGATGTTGTGTGGTTAATTTACAAAGAGTTTGTTATAATGGGTGTTGTGTGGTTAATTTATAAAGAGTTTGTTACACTGGATGTTGTGTGGTTAATTTATAAAGAGTTTGTTATAATGGATGTTGTGTGGTTAATTTTTTAATAGTTTGTTATCTTGGATGTTGTGTGGTTAATTTACAAATAGTTTGTTATAATGGATGTTGTGTGGTTAATTTATAAATAGTTTGTTATAATGGATGTTGTGTGGTCAATTTATAAAGAGTTTGTTATAATATTTATATTACATTCTGGAATGTAATTCGTCGTTATAACGACTACATTCTGGAAAATAAACTGGACTTTCTCTGTCTCACTGAAACCTGGCAACAACCTCTGGACTACTTCTCACTCAACCTCACTACACCCAATGGATATTGTTACATCAATAAACCACGCTCGGAGGGCCGAGGTGGTGGAATTGCCGTAATTCACCGACAGGACATCAAGACCAACCTCATCTCCATCTCATCTGCTCCATGATTTGAACACCTGGCTTTTAAACTCTCTGGTCACACACAGTCAGTCATGGCTGTCGTCTACCGCCCTCCCAAACCACACCCATCATTCCTGTCTGACTTCTCCTACTTTCTGACCCAGCTCTGTTCCCTCTCCCCCTCAATCCTCCTCCTTGGTGATTTCAATATCCACATGGACTCCACTGACTCCACAATAACCACCGACTTCACTGATTTACTCACCTCCTTTAACCTCACTCAACATGTCAACTTTCCTACCCATAACCGTGGTCACATTCTGGACCGTGTCTGCTCTACTGGATTAATTTTGCACCATCTCTCTGGCTCCGACCTCACCCTCTCTGACCACTTAGCCATCACTATGACCATCAACATCCCCACCCCAGCACCAAGGCATTATCGCACTATCAACTTCCGTAAGCTAAACGCTCTTTCACCTACCTCATTCTCATCCACCCTCTCTGAAAAAATGTCCACTTCTCCCTTCATTGACCTCCACACCCCTTCTGACCTCACTGACTACTACAACCACACTCTCTCCTCCTGCCTTGACCAACTTGCGCCTATAAAAACCAAATCAGTTTCTTTCACCCATTCTGCTCCCTGGTTTCCCCCTGAACTCCACCTGATGAAAATTCGTGCTCGCCAACTTGAAAGACTCCACAATAAAACAGGTCTCACAATTCACTCCCAAGCCTACAAGGACCACCTACAACACTACAAAGATGCCCTCTCCCGTGCCCGCTCCGCCTACTACTCTCAAATTATCCACTCTGGCTCTGGAAACCCAAAAGCACTCTTCTCTACAATAAACAAACTCCTCAGCCCCCTGAACACCACCACCCAGTCATTCACAGTAGACAACTGCATCTCCTTCCTTTCATTCTTCCAAAGCAAAATTGACAACATCTACAGCAGCTTAACCACCACCGCACCTGCTCCCCCTCAAACCACCTACCCCCCCTTATCCTGCCATCCCCTGTCTCAGTTCTCCCCAGTCTCCCCTACTGACCTCTCTGAACTCCTCATAGGAATGAAAACTGCCACCTGCACTCTTGACCCCATCCCCTCCAGCTTTATCAAGACCTCCCTTCCTGCTCTCTCTCCACTTATCACTGCAACAATAAACTCCTCCCTGTCTGCAGGCATCGTCCCACCATCCCTCAAAATTGCTGCTGTTACCCCCATTCTGAAAAAACCTGGACTCAACCCTGACACCCTAAACAACTTCAGACCCATCTCTAACCTACCCTTTCTGTCAAAAGTTTTGGAACGCGCTGTAGCCACTCAACTCAAAACATCCCCTCTCTGCCAATAACCTGTATGAAACATTCCAATCCGGATTCCGCTCCAACCACAGTACTGAAACTGCTCTCCTCAAAATCACCAACGACCTTCTCCTCTCCTTTGATGCTGGCAACCTCAACATTCTCATCCTCCTCGACCTCAGCGCCACCTTTGACACCATCAATCACACCATCCTCCTCACCCGACTTGAAACCACCTTTAACGTTACTGGCACTGCCCTCTCTTGGATTAAACCATATCTCTCTGACAGACGCCAGTTCCTCTCCATCAATAACTGCAAATCCCCCACTGCTCCCCTCCCCAAAGGTGTCCCCCAAGGTTCAGTTCTCGGCCCCCTCCACTTCATCCTGTACCTGTCCCCCCTTGGTCACTTAATCCGCCATCATGGTCTCCAATTCCACTGCTTTGCCGATGACATCCAGCTTTTCATCTCCACCAAGTCCATCTCCACCACCACCCACTCTATCCTGACAAACTGCATCACTGAAATAAAATCCTGGCTTCAAATCAACTTCCTCAAACTTAACTATGATAAATCTGAAATAATCATCATTGGCCCAAAAACGCTCACCAAATCCACCCATAACTTTGCCCTCAACATAGACGGTTTCCCAGTATCCACCTCCCCTCACATCCGGAATCTTGGCATCATCTTTGATCCAACCCTCTCCTTCGACAAATACACTAAACAGATCACAAAGACAGCCTTCTTTAACCTGAAAAACATCGCCCGTCTCCATCCATCCCTCTCCTCCACGGCTGCAGAAACCCTCATCCACGCCTTTATCACCTCCCATCTTGACTACTGCAACAGCCTCCTCTTTGGTTCGCCCTCAATAATCACCAATAAACTCCAATATATTCAGAACTCCGCTGCCCGTCTACTCACCCATTCCCGGACCCGTGACCACATCACCCCTGTCCTTTACAAGCTTCACTGGCTCCCCATCCCCCAGATAATCCAGTACAAAATCCTCCTCTTGACCTACAAAGCCCTCCATAACCTGGCCCCATCCTACCTGACTGACCTCCTCTCCAGACACTCCCGCCCGCAACCTCCGCTCTGCTGGTACCAACCTCCTGACCGCCCCCCCCCCCCCATGCGGACCAAATTCCGATCCTGGGGGGACAGGGCCTTCTCCATCGCTGCTCCCACCCTCTGGAACTCACTACCTCACACCATCAGAGACTCCTCCTCACTCACCACATTCAAAACATCACTCAAGACCCACCTGTTCAACACTGCATTCAACATTTAACCCACAGCATTTAACCCCTGACTATTCTTCTCCTTCTCCTTCCTTTTGCTTTGATTATTTACCTATTGATTTTTGTCTTTTTGCACTTGTTTTTTTGTTCTTTGTCAACGCGCCGTTGGGCTTCTTGAAAAGCGCTATATAAAATAAATGTATTATTATTATTATTATATAACTAGGGCATGCCCGTATGTGGGTGCAATGCCCGTACGTGGGTACGTGGGTACGTGGGTGCGAGTACGGTGACAATCCCCCCCCCCCCCTCTATTTACATGAAATGGTTTGGTCCATGAAATGTTTTGGTCCATTCGCAACGCCAAAGCGAACGGCGAACGGCTTGCGAGTACAGTGACAATCCCCCCCCTCTATTTACATGAAATGGTTTGGTTCATTCGCAACGACCACAGAACCCCCCCCCCCCCCCCCCCCTCTATTTACATGAAATGGTTTGGTCCATTCGCAACGCCAAAGCGAACGGCAAACGGCCAAATCGCCATAGCTCGGTAACTACTTGTCCGATTAATTTCAAACCTTGAAAAGGCACATCCTCGGGTCCCCAGCAATATACCTGGCAAGTTTAAAGTATATCGGACCCGTGGTTGTCGAGAAACAGCGGTCACAGACATACAAACATACAAACATACAAACATACACACAGAGATTACTGGAATTATAGATAGATGGATGTTGTGTGGTTAATTTATAAAGAGTTTGTTATAATGGATGTTGTGTGGTTAATTTATAAAGAGTTTGTTATAATATAATGGATGTTGTGTGGTTAATTTATAAAGTGGTTGTTATAATGGATGTTGTGTGGTTAATTTATAAAGAGGTTGTTATAATGGATGTTGTGTGGTTAATTTATAAAGAGTTTGTTATAATATAATGGATGTTGTGTGGTTAATTTATAAAGAGTTTGTTATAATGGATGTTGTGTGGTTAATTTATAAAGAGTTTGTTATAATGGATGTTGTGTGGTTAATTTATAAAGAGTTTGTTATAATATAATGGATGTTGTGTGGTTAATTTATAAAGAGTTTGTTATAATACAATGGATGTTGTGTGGTTAATTTATAAAGAGGTTGTTATAATGGATGTTGTGTGGTTAATTTATAAAGAGTTTGTTATAATATAATGGATGTTGTGTGGTTAATTTATAAAGAGTTTGTTATAATATAATGGATGTTGTGTGGTTAATTTATAAAGAGGTTGTTATAATGGATGTTGTGTGGTTAATTTATAAAGAGGTTGTTATAATGGATGTTGTGTGGTTAATTTATAAAGAGTTTGTTATAATATAATGGATGTTGTGTGGTTAATTTATAAAGAGGTTGTTATAATGCATGTTGTGTGGTTAATTTATAAAGAGTTTGTTATAATATAATGGATGTTGTGTGGTTAATTTATAAAGAGTTTGTTATAATGGATGTTGTGTGGTTAATTTATAAAGAGTTTGTTATAATATAATGGATGTGTGGTTAATTTATAAAGAGGTTGTTATAATGCATGTTGTGTGGTTAATTTATAAAGAGTTTGTTATAATATAATGGATGTTGTGTGGTTAATTTATAAAGAGGTTGTTATAATGGATGTTGTGTGGTTAATTTATAAAGAGTTTGTTATAATATAATGGATGTTGTGTGGTTAATTTATAAAGAGGTTGTTATAATATAATGGATGTTGTGTGGTTAATTTATAAAGAGTTTGTTATAATATAATGGATGTTGTGTGGTTAATTTATAAAGAGGTTGTTATAATGCATGTTGTGTGGTTAATTTATAAAGAGTTTGTTATAATATAATGGATGTTGTGTGGTTAATTTATAAAGAGTTTGTTATAATATAATGGATGTTGTGTGGTTAATTTATAAAGAGTTTGTTATAATATAATGGATGTTGTGTGGTTAATTTATAAAGAGGTTGTTATAATGCATGTTGTGTGGTTAATTTATAAAGAGTTTGTTATAATATAATGGATGTTGTGTGGTTAATTTATAACGGGTTTGTTATAATGGGTGTTGTGTGGTTAATTTATAAAGAGTTTGTTATAATATAATGGATGTTGTGTGGTTAATTTATAAAGAGTTTGTTATAATGGATGTTGTGTGGTTAATTTATAAAGAGTTTGTTATAATATAATGGATGTTGTGTGGTTAATTTATAAAGAGTTTGTTATAATGGATGTTGTGTGGTTAATTTATAAAGAGTTTGTTATAATATAATGGATGTTGTGTGGTTAATTTATAAAGAGTTTGTTATAATGGATGTTGTGTGGTTAATTTATAAAGAGGTTGTTATAATGCATGTTGTGTGGTTAATTTATAAAGAGTTTGTTATAATATAATGGATGTTGTGTGGTTAATTTATAAAGAGTTTGTTATAATGGATGTTGTGTGGTTAATTTATAAAGAGTTTGTTATAATATAATGGATGTTGTGTGGTTAATTTATAAAGAGGTTGTTATAATGCATGTTGTGTGGTTAATTTATAAAGAGTTTGTTATAATATAATGGATGTTGTGTGGTTAATTTATAAAGAGTTTGTTATAATGGGTGTGTTGTGTGGTTAATTTATAAAGAGTTTGTTATAATGGATGTTGTGTGGTTAATTTATAAAGAGTTTGTTATAATATAATGGATGTTGTGTGGTTAATTTATAAAGAGTTTGTTATAATGGATGTTGTGTGGTTAATTTATAAAGAGTTTGTTATAATATAATGGATGTTGTGTGGTTAATTTATAAAGAGTTTGTTATAATATAATGGATGTTGTGTGGTTAATTTATAAAGAGTTTGTTATAATGGATGTTGTGTGGTTAATTTATAAAGAGTTTGTTATAATATAATGGATGTTGTGTGGTTAATTTATAAAGAGTTTGTTATAATATAATGGATGTTGTGTGGTTAATTTATAAAGAGGTTGTTATAATGCATGTTGTGTGGTTAATTTATAAAGAGTTTGTTATAATATAATGGATGTTGTGTGGTTAATTTATAAAGAGGTTGTTATAATGCATGTTGTGTGGTTAATTTATAAAGAGTTTGTTATAATATAATGGATGTTGTGTGGTTAATTTATAAAGAGTTTGTTATAATATAATGGATGTTGTGTGGTTAATTTATAAAGAGTTTGTTATAATGGATGTTGTGTGGTTAATTTATAAAGAGGTTGTTATAATATAATGGATGTTGTGTGGTTAATTTATAAAGAGTTTGTTATAATGGATGTTGTGTGGTTAATTTATAAAGAGTTTGTTATAATGGATGTTGTGTGGTTAATTTATAAAGAGGTTGTTATAATGCATGTTGTGTGGTTAATTTATAAAGAGTTTGTTATAATATAATGGATGTTGTGTGGTTAATTTATAAAGAGTTTGTTATAATGGATGTTGTGTGGTTAATTTATAAAGAGTTTGTTATAATATAATGGATGTTGTGTGGTTAATTTATAAAGAGTTTGTTATAATATAATGGATGTTGTGTGGTTAATTTATAAAGAGGTTGTTATAATGCATGTTGTGTGGTTAATTTATAAAGAGTTTGTTATAATATTGTTACAGACGTGGCTTGGATGTTATTTACCGAGCGGTTTTATGGTATGACCACGTCTGCACAAGTTACCCGATTGTGCCCGAACGTTGACTAGTCGCGCGATGCTGGCTCAATAAGAAAAAGAAGACACCCGGCTGGATTACAATAACACAATACGACACCAGGGGTTCAGTTCTCAAGACCTCCGGAGGAGGTTATATTAAGGCGGAAGGTTAGATTACAACTACAAGAGGGACAGCATAGAAAGACAAGCACTTAGACACAATCTTATATTATTCCCAACAGACGACAGATAAACGGGACAAAGCTGACTCACACGGGGATTGATGGAAAGGACAGGCGGGTAGCGATGGCTCCAGGTGCACCTGGGCTCAAAGGTCAGAATCGACTCGGTCCGGTCCAGAGATGCGGGGAGGTCGCAGCGCTCGGATGGCGTCTTGTCTGCTCAAGCTGGGGGCGCATCTCACGTCACATCCGGCGCGGGGCCGCGTATATCCGGCGGGGAGTGACACGCCCTCGGCTCGTTAGCTCCGCCTCGTGGAATCGGCACGTTGCTTCTCATTGGGTGCGTGCGGGGGGTTTACCAGGCTCCGCCCTTGACGAGGAGCTGACAAGGAGCCCCTTCGTGGTAACCCCGTGGAGCGCATGGTCTGGAGCTAATCGAGCCGGTGTGAGGACGCATCCTCCCCCGCTCCGCCGCCATCTCCTCTGTTGTTGTTGTAATTGTTGGGGAAGAAGATGGAAGGAGGTATGGGAAAGGTCCTAAACTCACTACTGATGCCATATAATCACATTCTGGTGCAACGAAGAGTCATAATTAATGGAGACGAGGCCTTAACTGACATAGAATAAGAATAACTAGGAAGATGTCCGAAAGTTGTCTACGTGTGGTGCGGTGGACCTGGGCACGACATTTAATGGGGGAATAAGGGGAAGGTCGGCTCTACTGATTGTTATTTACATGCAATGGGACTAGGGAATGGGGGATTGGGGAAAGTTGGGGAGTATTGGAGAAAATAGGGGAATATTTACAAGCGGATATGGAGGCCAAATTCCATATTCGCAACATTGCACCCTTCTCTACCCTCGGGGCGTCCCGACCCGATAAATTTTTACCTACTTTAGTGTGGCACGCAATGTAGTTCCCTCTACCATTAACTCTACCCTGAGTGCGACAGTTTTACAGATATTCACAAATGAGTAAATATGTCCCCCTGCGACGTTGCACCCTTCTCCTCACAGAAACACACCCACAGGATAACCGAATCCGGAAAGAATCCTCAAACTAAACATACAGCCGGTAGGGAGCATTATTTACAAGATTACGCTGATATCTACACTACGATCCAGGACCTGTCTTTGGAGGAACACATGCAGATGTTATGCATAGAGAGAGCGCGCTTGCCAACATCGATACACCAACCCACGAGTGCTCTGTGGCCGACGGCCTTTAATAACGTGCAGAGCACCCTTCCCGAGCATCAACAGCACCACCCCACCACCAATCGGTGCAGTCACCATTGTTCATTGGAATAAAAATAAATTCGACAACCCCTAACCCTGCAGGTGTCTCTTGCTCTTCTTGTGGTGCACTTGGTGGTGTTAACTATTAGTGGTTCACCTGTATGGCATAGGTGCCACGTTGATCCATAGGTCCATCCCCGGGTGGTGCTTGGCCGCAAACGAACTGCGGTCCATTGTGGGTGGCCACAAACATTGCGGTCCATATGGTGTATCGATCCCGGCAGCAAACAGCGAAAGTGCAGGCCCACAACTGCGCAGCCAGCACCTCTCTCTCCTCTCTCTCTACCCCAAAGCCAGATCCTCGGAGGTGGGAGACAAAAGAAGAAACAAGTGAGTAAGGTGGTAAGGGCGCAAAAGTGCACGCAATGTAAGGTAATGCACACTGGGGGCACATGGGAACCAGGTGAGACAGGTACGTTCCTATCGTACGCCCCCCCCCCCCCCCCACCAGGTAACCTACATGGCCCCTCCCTTACCCCTTACTGTATCCACAAAACACAACACTACCCATAAACATCTACTTTACAAATCAACAAACATCCCTATTGTCTTCCCCGTTCCTCCCATAAACCAAATTCGTCTTCTCTCCCTCCTAACCAATCAAATTTGCCATTTTCAACTCTCATCAAAATTTGCCATCTCCAACTCAACATCAAAATTTGCCATCACCAATTCATCATCAGTCCCTCCTAGGGAGGGAGAGATGGAATCACCCCAATGTCTCATCCACGTCGTGATGCGTCTCACAAATCCAACAGCAATTCTCATTTCTGCAACACAAACAAAGAAAACACAGGTGTGGAGTCATCATCATCACCACAGGTAAGTGGCTGCGTATGGTGCGACAGGTTCATCAATCCTAACTATCTCCTAAATGACTTTAACAACTTTACACTACCCGGGGTCTCTCTCCGGCCAAACCATTGGCCCTCTTACACTATGGGTTCTAAAACCAATTCCCATTGGCCAAACTGTGGTGCTCTTCAATTTGGGGTCTCACTCCCCCGATTCATCTCCCGGTGCCCTCGTACAATTTCTGGGCTGCGACGTGTACCTCTCCCAGTGGGTCTACCCACCTGCACACCTCCACCACTGCAGTTGCCTCCGAGCTTACCTGCTCCTTACCCTAACCTAACTACCTGGGGAAGGCCCTCTGGCTCTCTCCCCACTCCGTGCCCTCTCTGGCACTGGGCTGCCCGATCCACACCCGGGATCCTCAGGCACCCACTCACAACTACCGGCTCCCAGAGCCCACCTGCGGCCTCACCTGGCCGACATCCTCACAGTGGTGGAGTGCCCAACCAACTACACACACTAACAGGCTACACGCCCAGCCATTTCCACAACACTAATGCACCCATTCACAACACCATTCTGCAACCGCACCACAAATGCCAATATCCAACCACAATTTACCTGCACCCTCTACCTAACACTTACACTACCCGCCCCGGGTACTCGTGAAAGGGGTCCACTCTTCCCCCATCCACACCTTCGCACCATGCACACCACTCCGTACCACTCACTCCAACTCTCTCCACACACCTGTACCTGCACACCTGTGCTCTCACACCTGGTGCCACCTGCACCCTTCTCTCCCCAAGCGCATTCGCGCTGATCCACACACTCACTACTCATACACTGCTCCACACACCTGTCCAGTTGCACACCTGTGCAATTACACCTGTTCAATTCTCACAATCATTTACTCATACCCTGCTCAATACACTTCCGATCCTCACACACACGGCATCATCTCATCTACCTGTTGCCCTGCTAACTTAGTGCACCACGTCTTCCCTTTAAACTAAGCACATACCACGTCATTATCATCCACACTAATCTACCTGCGTCCCCACTACAGGTATCATTGTCACTACCTAATCTTACCGTTACCTAAGGTCATCTTCTAGGTCCCTACACACTATCCAAACCCTCCCGGGCTAGTTTTCACTGCCATAAACCCCATAAACTATTGCTCCTTTGCCCCCACCTGTGAGGGATGGTGGATTTGCCATCCCACCACATCGGGGGTCTCTCACTACCAATTTTGCACATCAAATTTCAACAAATTAAAAATTTGCCAATCACTGCCCATCATCTGCCAATTACTACTGCCAATCCCTTGCCAATCATCAAATTTCGTTTTTCTCTAATTTTGGGTCCAAAACACTAACCTCATCTCCCAGTCTACTCACTAATACCTCTCGGTGCGCCAATCCCTGTCCAAAGCCCGGCTTCGTAAAGCCAAGCAATGGATGCTGGTTGTTTTGTGCCAGCGGCTGGATGCATCCCGCACTCGGTGCAGGGACGGGGGCTTACCCGGGCCGAGATCCCACGCATCACCTCGGCGTGGAGCCATCCAATGTCCCGATCTCGACCTGCCGGCACGTCTCAACAAAACGTGGTCGCCATAACGACCCTTCCTATCGGGCTGCCAGCTCCGCCTAGTGGAGCCTGGACGCGGCCGTTCAAAGCGAGGCCCGGCACGCACCGAGGGCCTGCTTCGGCTAAAAGTCGCTCTAACCTCTAACCCGTGTAACGTCGATGCTTCACCTGGACGCTTACACCCCGCAGCCCGTTCCTTGCTCACACATCCAGCTGTGCCCATGCTCCTCGTACCCTTCCTTACACACCCAGGTACACCCATTCCACTCACAGCCTTGGTCACACACCTGACCACCGAACACTTTGGCACACATTCGTTGCTCGCACACCTCACCAATACACCGCTTCGCACCCCCTCCTCGGTCACCTCCTCTGTGACAATCACAGGTGTGCCCTCATTCGCACACCCAACCACGTGCCTCACCACCAACTCCAGCGTGCATTCCCACTCACGCTCCACCATTCCAGGTGTACATCCTCGCTCACCTGTCACAACTAACTCACGCTCCATGTCACTCTCACTACTCTTACCACCATTCTTGACAGCGCACTCACCCTTACTCTTGACAGCGCACTCTTTCCTCAGGCACCTGTCCGTTACACACCTTTCTCGCGCACACTCTCCCGTTACACCCTCTGTAACACTCACCACAGGTGGACACTCTTCCTTACTTCTGACAGCGCACTCTTTCCTCATGCACCTGTCCGTCACACACCTTTCTCGCGCACACTCTTGCGCACACTCTCCCGTCACACCCTCTGCAACACTCACCACAGGCGTGCATTCTTCCTTGCCTTTGACAGCGCACTCTTTCCCCATGCACCTGTCCGTCACACACCTTTCTCGCGCACACTCCTGCACACACTCTCCCGTCACACCCTCTGTAACACTCACCACACCGCGCTTCCATGTGCTCCCTCGCACACACGCTACGACCGACTCATTCTCGCCAACACCCTCACTCCTTGGCACACACTTTTTCCTCACACACCCCAGAGTCGGACTTTCTCGCACACCTCCTCTTTCGCACACCAGACCTGTCACACACCTCACCAACGGCCTTTCACGAACACCCGGATCCAACCCAATCCCCAAGCTTCTTAAATCCCCTGGCGCATCATACGCACGACCATATTGGTCACCACTTACACCGGGTCCTCTTCCTCTTCGCTTCTCCTCCATCACCTGCGAATCCCTCATCCGGTTAATGAGCACATCATCACGATCCAAACACAGACTTTGGACCAATTCTTTTACTTCCTCCTTTATCTCTTTGTTATCCTCTCTCCGTCGCTTCTTAATTTCGCTCACCCCTTCTTCCACTTCTTCTAATTTCTGCTTCACCTCTTTTATGTCCCGGTACGTCTCCTCAAGCTCATCCTCTAAGGCTACCTTGACCGTTTCCATGTGCGTCCTCACCTGCCGGTCCGTCGTCTCCATAACCTCTATCACCTCGTCCAGCCTCGTTGTCAGTCCCTCACGTACCATCTGACATTCCCTCTTTGTCGCTATCAAGTCGTTTTTTATGTCGTTTTGTGTCGCTTTTAATCCTCCTAATACCGCAGTGTTCCTTTGAACCTGCTCCTTTACTTCTTTTTGTCCCTCCGTCAGCTGTTCCACCTCCTGCGTCAGGACCTCTATGCCCCCTTGTAACTTTACAGTCCCCTTTCTCACCTCCTTCTCCATGTGCTCCTTACAGTGCCTCACCTCCTCGCGCACTCCTCCGACCTCCTCACTCACTCCTCTTCTGATCTCCTCTCCCATCACTTGCATCTCCTGCCCAGATGCCACCCTCATCTGCTCCATTTCCTCCCTGTGAGCATCCAGTTTGGTTTCTACCCCCATTCTGACCCCCTCTATCTGCTGCTCCATTTGTTTAACTTCCCTTTCCGCTTGGTCCCTCATGTCCCTCAATTTGCCTTCCATACTGTTTTCTAACCCCTCTAACCCATTTTTCACTCCCTCTATCTGATTCTCCTGGGCAGCCATTCTATTTTCTACCCCCTCTAACCCCTTTTGCATCCCTTCCATTTGATTCTCTTGAGCGGCCATTCTGTTTTCTACCCCCTCTAACCCCTTTTGCATCCCTTCCATTTGATTCTCTTGAGCGGCCATTCTGTTTTCTACCCCCGTTAACCCATTTTTCACTTCTTTTATCCCGTTGTCTAACCCCTCAAAATTATTGTCTAACTTCTCACTGGTACCCCTCGCTTCGTCCCTCATTACCCCCATTTGGTTTCCCATTACCCCCATTTGGCCCTCCATTCGCCCACTATCAACCCTCATTTGCTCACTCTGAGCATCCATCCGGTTCCCCAATTGGTTACTCTGCAGTTTGAGGGACGCCTGCATTTGCGCCATAAATTGCTCCATGAGGACCTGCATCTGGGCCATCCCTCCCACTTGTGCAGCGGGTGCGACCGCCGTAGCTATGTGCGAGGCGCCATTTCGCGCGTCTGCTACCCCCGCTGTTTCGCTCTCCTCATGTCCCTCATGTCCCTCAATTTGGTCCTGGACCGACCCTGCTTCACTCTCCCCTACCGGACCCCAGCCGTCTTGATCCGCCATAGCGCGACTTGCAAAATTCGAGTTTCGTAAAACAAATCCAAATTTTTTTTTTTTTTTTTTTTGTTATAATTTCGTCGAGCGCAGTAACCGCGGGACCGCGCTCCGAATCGATTCGGTCGAGCGCCGTACGCGCTCCGGCTCGATTTTCCCTCCCAAAATTTGGGCCTAACTAATTTAGTCCCGGGTTCGAATCCCACTCCTGACACCAATTGTTACAGACGTGGCTTGGATGTTATTTACCGAGCGGTTTTATGGTATGACCACGTCTGCACAAGTTACCCGATTGTGCCCGAACGTTGACTAGTCGCGCGATGCTGGCTCAATAAGAAAAAGAAGACACCCGGCTGGATTACAATAACACAATACGACACCAGGGGTTCAGTTCTCAAGACCTCCGGAGGAGGTTATATTAAGGCGGAAGGTTAGATTACAACTACAAGAGGGACAGCATAGAAAGACAAGCACTTAGACACAATCTTATATTATTCCCAACAGACGACAGATAAACGGGACAAAGCTGACTCACACGGGGATTGATGGAAAGGACAGGCGGGTAGCGATGGCTCCAGGTGCACCTGGGCTCAAAGGTCAGAATCGACTCGGTCCGGTCCAGAGATGCGGGGAGGTCGCAGCGCTCGGATGGCGTCTTGTCTGCTCAAGCTGGGGGCGCATCTCACGTCACATCCGGCGCGGGGCCGCGTATATCCGGCGGGGAGTGACACGCCCTCGGCTCGTTAGCTCCGCCTCGTGGAATCGGCACGTTGCTTCTCATTGGGTGCGTGCGGGGGGTTTACCAGGCTCCGCCCTTGACGAGGAGCTGACAAGGAGCCCCTTCGTGGTAACCCCGTGGAGCGCATGGTCTGGAGCTAATCGAGCCGGTGTGAGGACGCATCCTCCCCCGCTCCGCCGCCATCTCCTCTGTTGTTGTTGTAATTGTTGGGGAAGAAGATGGAAGGAGGTATGGGAAAGGTCCTAAACTCACTACTGATGCCATATAATCACATTCTGGTGCAACGAAGAGTCATAATTAATGGAGACGAGGCCTTAACTGACATAGAATAAGAATAACTAGGAAGATGTCCGAAAGTTGTCTACGTGTGGTGCGGTGGACCTGGGCACGACATTTAATGGGGGAATAAGGGGAAGGTCGGCTCTACTGATTGTTATTTACATGCAATGGGACTAGGGAATGGGGGATTGGGGAAAGTTGGGGAGTATTGGAGAAAATAGGGGAATATTTACAAGCGGATATGGAGGCCAAATTCCATATTCGCAACAATATAATGGATGTTGTGTGGTTAATTGATAAAGAGGTTGTTATAATGCATGTTGTGTGGTTAATTTATAAAGAGTTTGTTATAATATAATGGATGTTGTGTGGTTAATTTATAAAGAGTTTGTTATAATATAATGGATGTTGTGTGGTTAATTTATAAAGAGTTTGTTATAATATAATGGATGTTGTGTGGTTAATTTATAAAGAGTTTGTTATAATATAATGGATGTTGTGTGGTTAATTTATAAAGAGTTTGTTATAATATAATGCATGTTGTGTGGTTAATTTATAAAGAGTTTGTTATAATATAATGGATGTTGTGTGGTTAATTTATAAAGAGTTTGTTATAATATAATGGATGTTCTGCGCGTGGGCGGCAGTATCAGATCGGGGCGCCCAAACGCTCCCCGGCTAAAGTTCATCCTGCAGTGCCCACATTGTGCGGACAAACTCCATCATTGGCCGGTCACACTGTGCCTATCGGCCGGCCTCGAAGACCGAAATTGTGTCGGTTACCGATCCTCCGGGTTCGTAACTATGCCACCCTGTCAAACTGTCATGTATGCAGTGCAAATATTCACCGTTGTATCCCTACACCGGGACCGGGTTGTATCCCTACGCCAGACCTCGGATGGCGCTGCTGTGAATCGGGCCTTGATCGGCAGAGTGAATAAACGCGTACGACAATTGATCGCAGTTTGTCGAGATACATTACATGGCGACGAGGATAAACATCTAGACCATGACTTCTTTCGGCCATATCGATGAATTCGACCCTCATGAGGGGGATTTTGACACGTATTCTGAGCGGTTGTCTTTCTACTTCGAGGCGAACGGCATCGCGACCGAAGGCCGGATGAAGGCCGTCATGGTGGTGAGACGTTCACACTCGTTAAAAACCTGATTCGGCCTCGGACAATCCAGGAGCTCACGTATGCAGAGCTCAAGGCCGCTTTGAAGGAACATTGCAACCCATCTCCTTCAGTCATCCTGTGTCGGTTTAATTTTTACATGTGCAGACAGCAGCAAGGTCAGTCGATCGCAGACTTCATTGCACACCTCAAAAAACTGTCACATCTGTGTGAGTTTGGGGACACGATCGATGACATGCTTCGTGATTTGCTGGTGGTTGGCATGTCCGATGACCGCACTCGTAGACGCCTGCTTGCTGAGAGAAGACTGACGTTCCAAAATGCCAGAGACACCGCCATTTCCATGGAAAGTGCTGAACGCAACGCTACAAGCATCGGTGCCACTCGCTCGTCTGGTACCAGCCCTGCTGTGAATCGGTTGGATCATGTTGAGCCAAAACGTTGGAACAAGGCTCCTCGTCAGAAGCCAGTGCAGTCTCAAACCCACAACAACTGTTTTCGGTGCAACGGAAAGCACCCTCTGGAGACGTGTCGGTTCAAAGATGCGACCTGCCATTTCTGTTCGAAAACTGGCCATATTGCTCCAGCTTGCATCACTCGCAAATCGGGAAAAGGAAAAGCTGCTGACAAGATTCATCAGTTTATCGGTTCGGAGGAACCCGAGCTTGACCAGGTGAGCTCTGTTTCCGACAACTCAGAATCGTATGACCTGCTTCATATTGATTCTCACCATAGGCGGGACCCTTTTCTTGCCAATGTTGTCGTCAACAATCGACCATTGCAAATGGAGGTCGACACTGGTGCAGCCGTCTCGCTCATCAGCCATGCTGTTTTCACAAACCTGTGGAGTGATGCTGACCGACCCCATCTGAAACCTACTACCTATGGACTCTCCACCTATACAGGTGAGAAGATTGTTCCCTGCGGTACATGTGACGTCACGGTGGGCTACGATAACCGTGAGTTTCACCTACCCCTGATCGTCATTCCTGGAAAGGGCCCTTCCTTACTTGGCAGGAACTGGTTGAGCATAATTCGACTGAAGTGGGAAAGCATTCATCAATTCCGGGCAGCCAACGTTTCTCCTACCGCAGCATACACACTCAAAAATGTGCTGGATACGTACCCGGATGTCTTCAAGGATGAGCTTGGAACCTTGAAAGGACATACGGCTAAACTCAGGGTTGACCGGGATGCCAATCCTATATTTTGCAGGGCTCGCCCGGTCCCTTTCGCCCTGCGTGAGCGGATTGACAAGGAACTGGATCATCTTGAAAATCTGGGGATCATCGAGCAAATCCAGTATGCCGAATGGGCGGCGCCCATCGTTCCGGTCATAAAATCGGACCAGTCCATCCGCATATGTGGAGATTATAAAATGACCATGAACAGGTGTTCTTCATTGGATAAATATCCAATCCCGAGGATCGAAGACCTCTATGCTCGTCTCACGGGAGGCAAGACTTTTACGAAACTCGATCTCAAATCCGCCTATCTACAGCTCTGCTTGGACGAGAATTCGAAACAGTATCTTACCATCAACACGCATCGTGGGTTGTACAGGTACCACCGACTTCGTTTTGGAGTGAAATCTGCACCTGGAATTTATCAGCGTGTCATGGACAGTTTGTTTGCCGCCAAACGCAACGTCGTTTGTTACCAGGATGATATTCTGATTACTGGTCGTACGGACGCGGAACATCTACAGAACCTGGAGAGAGTTCTGAAGAAGATTTCGGACTCCGGCCTACGTTTGCGTCGAGACAAGTGCAAGTTTATGGTGCCATCAGTCATGTACCTGGGTCATACGATTGATGCCGAGGGTCTACACCCGACAGATGAGAAAGTCCGAGCTATCAAGGATGCTCCTGCTCCACGAGATGTGACCGAATTGAAGTCATACCTCGGTTTGCTTCAGTTCTATGGTCGTTACATCCCGAATGTGACCGACGTTTTGGGCCCCCTTTATCGGCTTTTGAGGAAAGGAGTCTCCTGGAGCTGGGGGTTTACTGAACAATCAGCATTCCAGACCTCTAAGGATCTGCTCAAATCGTCCAATGTTCTCGTTCATTTTGATCCAGAGAAGGATCTTGTGCTGACATGCGATGCCTGTCGGTATGGAGTGGGGAGTGTATTGTCACACGTGATGCCTGACGGTACGGAAAGACCGGTTGCATTTGCATCCAGAACGTTGTCCCCGGCAGAGAAAAATTATTCCCAACTTGACAAGGAAGGATTGGGAATCGTTTTCGGCGTCGGCAAATTTCGCCAGTACCTTCTTGGACATCATTTCACGATTCGCACTGATCACAAGCCGCTGATCAGTCTGTTTGGTCCAACTAAGGCGACATCTGACACACTACCGCCCAGGATCATCCGCTGGTCCCTGTTTCTCACTGCTTATGACTACACCATATGTTATAAGCCCGGTTTGTCTATCACAAATGCAGATGCCATGAGTCGGTTACCCCTTCCAGAATCAGTTGATGATTCGCCTACACCAGGATCCATTATCGCACTGATGGATCATCTGGAAGATTGTGCTGTCGATTCCGGCCAGATCCGCACTCATACTCGACGAGACCCCGTTCTGCCCAGAACTGTCCAGGCTGTACAGCTTGGATGGCATTTGCTACCTGAGGGTGACCCAGATTTTGCGGCTTTTAAAGCACGTAAAAACGAACTCAGCGTGGAAAATGGTTGCCTACTCTGGGGATGTCGTGTCGTGATCCCGAAAAATCTGCGTTCCAGGGTCATGGATGAAATCCATGACTGTCACCCCGGGATTGTGAAGATGAAGTCACTCGCCAGAAACTATGTGTGGTGGCCGAATCTTGATGCTGATATCGAACATCATGTCGACATTGTTACCCCTGCCAGAGCACCCGGAATACACCTGCGAAAGCGCCACTGCATCCCTGGGAATGGCCCAGCGAACCGTGGCATCGCCTACATCTCGATTATGCCGGGCCTATTAACGGCAGCATGATTCTAATAATTACGGATGCACACACAAAATGGATTGATGCCTATGTGACGCGTGGTACTACGTCAGCCATTGTCATCGAAAGACTCAGACGCTGTTTCGCCACTCATGGTCTGCCCAGGATGATCGTGAGCGATAACGGTTCGTGTTTTTCCAGTACCGAGTTTGCCAAGTTCACACGTCGGAACGGCATCAAACATACGTTTGTCAGCCCACATCACCAGGCTTCAAATGGCTTGGCCGAACGATCCGTAGGAATCATCAAATCCGGATTGCAGAAACTTCAGGAGGGAACCCTGGAAACAAAGCTGTCTCGTCTCCTGTTCAAATACCGTATCACGCCACAATCAACAACCGGTGCAGCTCCGTCTGAGTTACTGATGAAACGACACTTGAGATCGACACTTGACAATCTCAAACCAGACATATCATCAAATGTTTATCAGAGCCAGCTTAATCAAAAGTTGGTGCACGATAAGACGTCCAACAGTCGATATATCAACATTGGAGATCCAGTGTTTGCCCGAAATTTTGGTGCAGGTGCGACGTGGCTACCGGGGGACATCATCGAGAAGCCAGGTCCACTGTCCTGTGTGATTCGCCTGCAGGACGGCTGCGAAATTCGTCGACATCAGGACCACATAACCTACCGTCACTGTGAGTCGATGGAGCCTGTAGCATCGTCACAGTCAGGACAACAGTTCGACCCGCCACTGCCGGAGATCGTCGTGGCCGCTCCAGCCGGCTCGGATGCCCCGAAAACCTCTGCAAACGCTACACCCTTCGTGGAGACCAAAGGAATCACCTCGGACTCTGTATCCACTGGTACACCGCGACCCAAAGGAATCACCTCGGACTCTGTATCCACTGGTACACCGCGACGCTCAATGCGTGAGAGAAAAGCACCCGACCGGTTGAATCTTTGAAGATGTTTTTTTTTCACGTTGACACATGTTCTATTTTCATGTATTTTCATTATTCTCATAACCGTTTGCACACATATTTTCACATGTTTTGGAAATGTTGCTTTTGAAATGTCAATTCTGGAAATCTAGCACACTTGTTCTATTTTCACGTATTTTCATTATTCTCATAACCGTTTGCACACATATTTTCACATGTTTTGGAAATGTTGCTTTTGAAATGTCAATTCTGGAAATCTAGCACGTATTGCTCGTGGTAATTTTGGACTTAAAGGGGAGGATGTCATGTATAACCACCTATGCAGTGCAAATATTCACCGTTGTATCCCTACACCGGGACCGGGTTGTATCCCTACGCCAGACCTCAGATGGCGCTGCTGTGAATCGGGCCTTGATCGGCAGAGTGAATAAACGCGTACGACAATTGATCGCAGTTTGTCGAGATACATTACAGTTAATTTATAAAGAGGTTGTTATAATGGATGTTGTGTGGTTAATTTATAAATAATTTGTTATAATGGATGTTGTGTGGTTAATTTATAAATAGTGCTACGGTTTTGAGATTGGCACATATTAGTCATTAAAGGTTAAAGGGTTGCCCCCAAAATTAGTCCACAAGCAACACGTAGGCCACCTTAGAGTATTCGTTATGCCATAGTATGAGTAAGTATCGGCCATTTCCACTAGTGATACCTGCGTTGTGTAAAGACACGAGTTTAGGTCCTTTCGTTTTGCGTCCACCCTCCAAGTTCCATCTCAATGGGCATAATTGATCCCACGCCCCATTTTGGCTGATCCCTCAGTTTGTTACGCTTTGGCCAGCAGCAGTTTGTTACGCTCTGGCTGCCAGCAGCATTCGCTGCTCTTTGTTCGCTCACTAGTCGAGTAACACGAGGTAGGCCTGAGAAGAGGGAGGAGCGCGGGGTCGAGGTGGGGCGGCGTCAAAGCAGCGCGTCACGTCAAAGGCGATGACGGTAAGGGCCACCAGCCAACCAGGGCTCTAAAGGCATGGCGTGATAGGGCGTGGTAAGGCGTGTCTGGTAAATGCTAGAAGGTTCGCGGGGCGTGCCTATAAAAGCCTGTGCACAAAGCCCTTGGGAGGACTTGCACGAGAGGAGGACTTGCTACCAGAGGTCTGAAGCAGAGGACTCGTACGAAAGGACTTGCTTGAAGGAATTGCGCATTGTAAAGGACTCGCAGAGAAGGGGGCTGGAAGGACTTTTACGGCGAGCGCATTGAGAGCACTTCATTGTGTCAGTGCTTCAAGGCTTTGAACTGTATTCGCCTATTACGTACGCAGCCACGCGAGTAAACGCGGCCATAGCCGCCAGTGAAATACCGCCGCGCCAGAATCCCTCCCCTACCGTTCGCCCCGTAAATAGCCCAGTGCGTCCCAACGACACAATACGAGCTCCTGTCTGCTGCCTTCACCTACTTCGCGGTATGAGCTGGGGACCAGAGAGAGAGCTGCATGGAAGCCATCCCTGGACGCGCTGGTGACCATCAACCTGACCTTCATCAGCAAGCCCCGTGTGAGTGTGTATGTGTGAGACGGGCCCGTTTGTCTTGGGTATTAAGTTAAGACTGTTTTTAAGGCAGCACTGTGTCCCCTTTTTCTGAACCATTGTAAATAGTGTGAATAAATCTTGTTATTCCTTTTCTTCTGAATTCGACCGCTTTTGTGATTTCTCCATTGGCTAAGCGTGGTACGAGTAAGATCGCCAGAACCAGGGTCACCAACTAAACGGCACGGATCGCGTGTACGCACCGCTCGGCGTAGCCACCAACACGCGTGATTCGTGCGGGGCTTATTTCCTCGTTTCTGGGCAGTGCGGGTAATTAGGTAATAGTGATTCTAGTCCTACGACCCTATTTCGCGCTGTCCGGGAAGGACGTCAAAGGTCCCGGGTCCCATCGGCCAGTCAAAGACAAGGGGACTAATCCCCCCTTGGTAAGGGGATAAGGCCGGCAGAGAGATCCGCAACAATAGTTTGTTATAATGGATGTTGTGTGGTTAATTTATAAAGAGGTTGTTATACTGGATGTTGTGTGGTTAATTTATAAAGAGTTTGTTATAATGGATGTTGTGTGGTTCATTTATAAAGAGTTTGTTATAATGGATGTTGTGTGGTTAATTTATAAAGAGTTTGTTATAATGGATGTTGTGTGGTTAATTTATAAAGAGGTTGTTATAATGGATGTTGTGTGGTTAATTTATAAAGAGTTTGTTATAATGGGTGTTGTGTGGTTAATTTATAAAGAGTTTGTTATAATGGATGTTGTGTGGTTAATTTATAAAGAGTTTGTTATAATGGATGTTGTGTGGTTAATTTATAAAGAGGTTGTTATACTGGATGTTGTGTGGTTAATTTATAAAGAGTTTGTTATAATGGGTGTTGTGTGGTTAATTTATAAAGAGTTTGTTATAATGGATGTTGTGTGGTTAATTTATAAAGAGTTTGTTATAATGGATGTTGTGTGGTTAATTTATAAAGAGTTTGTGATAATGGAAGACAATAATGATTGTGTAGTTATAGCGACGTCATGACGAACAGAGCCAGAGGAGGTGAATGCAGAGAGCAGATCGGGTGGGGAATCGGAGGTCCTGGCGGGGTCTCCAGGGTTGGGAGTAAATGCGATCAGGGAGAATCGTCACCAGCTTTCATTACTTAAAAACTCGCTGATTGGATTAAGCACCCGAGAAATGGCCGCTGGTTAGGTCGGTGATTGAAGGCAGGCCCGTAATGGTGGGAATTAAAGGCTAATTAGAGCACCGAGCGGAGGGGGACGAGGGTCGGGGACGGGTGACGTTTGGGGCGAGATCGTGATGAGTCCAGAGTGGGAGATTTTGGGTTGAGGGAGGAATATGGGAAGAGAAGCCGAGGGGAGGGGGGAATCCAGGGGGAGGGGGAGGGGCTGACCGAGGCGCGTCTTGCCTCGTGCTGCGGGGTCTCGCGCTCCATTGTCATGCACGGGGAGCGAGCGCGCAATAAGAGGCGGCACGACAAGGGCTCGTGCATTGAGTGCCAACATTTTCCCTTCTGTGACATAGTAGCTTCGTCCACCATGGATTACCCGTACTTGAACGGAGCGCCGTACGAATCGTGCATGGCGGGAATGGACTCGGGGCTCGCCTCTGCGTATGCAGACTTCAATTCGTGCGCGCATGCCGGGGGGTTTCAGTACGGGACGGTTCGTCCTGCGTTTGGCTCTTTGGGTGGCTGCACCATTACGGCCCTGCGGGACCCACAGTCTCCTGCCTTTAGTCCTGGTAGGCACATTCAGCGGGATGGTTATACTTTGGAGTGAACAGATATTGAGAAGACCATGATGTCAGAGATTATTGAGCAGATCATAGTGATGGAGATTAAGCAGATAACGATAACGAAGATGGTTCAGCAGATGGTGGTGATGGCGATTGTTGAGCAGATGGTGGAGATGGCGATTGTTGAGCAGGTGGTGGCGATGGAGATTGTTGAGCAGATGGTGGAGATAGCGATTGTTGAGCAGGTGGTGGTGATTGCGATTGTTGAGCAGGTGGTGGTGATGGCGATTGTTGAGCAGGTGGTGGAGATGGAGATTGTTGAGCAGATGGTGGAGATGGCGATTGTTGAGCAGGTGGTGGCAATGGAGATTGTTGAGCAGATGGTGGAGATAGCGATTGTTGAGCAGGTGGTGGTGATGGCGATTGTTGAGCAGGTGGTGGTGATGGCGATTGTTGAGCAGATGGTGGAGATTGCGATTGTTGAGCAGATGGTAGAGATGGCGACTGTTGAGCAGGTGGTGGCGATGGAGATTGTTGAGCAGATGGTGGAGATAGCGATTGTTGAGCAGGTGGTGGTGATGGCGATTGTTGAGCAGGTGGTGGAGATGGAGATTGTTGAGCAGGTGGTGGTGATGGCGATTGTTGAGCAGGTGGTGGAGATGGTGATTGTTGAGCAGATGGTGGAGATGGCGATGGTTGAGCAGATGGTGGAGATGGCGATTGTTGAGCAGGTGGTTGAGATGGCGATTGTTGGGCAGATGGTGATGATGGTGATTGTTGAGCTGGTGGTGGTTATGGCGATTGTTGAGCATATGGTGGAGATGGAGATTGTTGAGCAGGTTGTGGCGATGGTAATGGTTGAGCAGATGGTGGAGATTGCGATTGTTGAGCAGGTGGTGGAGATGGCGATTGTTGAGCAGATGGTGGAGATGGCGATTGTTGAGCAGATTGTGGAGATGGCGATTGTTGAGCAGGTGGTGGTGATGGCGATTGTTGAGCAGATGATAGAGATGGCAATTGTTGGGCAGATGGTGATGATGTTGATTGTTGAGCTGGTGGTGGTTATGTTGATTGTTGAGCTGGTGGTGGTTATGTTGATTGTTGAGCAGGTGATGGTGATGGCGATTGTTGAGCAGATGGTGGAGATGGCGATTGTTGAGCAGGTTGTGGAGATGGCGATTGTTGAGCAGGTTGTGGCGATGGCGATTGTTGAGCAGATGGTGGAGATGGTGATTGTTGAACAGATGGTGGAGATGGTGATTGTTGCGCAGATGGTGGAGATGGTGATTGTTGAGCAGATGGTGGAGATGGAGATTGTTGAGCAGGTGTCGCAATGGAGATTGTTGCGCAGATGGTGGAGATGGCGATTGTTGAGCAGATTGTGGTGATGGTGATTGTTGAGCAGGTGGTGGTTATGGTGATTGTTGAGCAGGTGGTGGTATAGCAATTGTTGAGCAGATGTTGGAGATGGCGAATGTTGAGCAGGTGGTGGTGATTGAGATTGTTGAGCAGGTGGTGGTTATGGCGATTGTTGAGCAGGTGGTGGTTACGGTGATTGTTGAGCAGATTGTGGTGATGCTGATGGTTGAGCAGATGGTTGTGATGGCGATTATTGAGCATATGGTGGTGATTGAGATTGAAATTGTTGAAGAGGTAATGGTGATGGAGATTGTTGAGCAGATGGTGGTGATGGTGATGGTTGAGCAGATGGTGGTGATTGAGATTGAAATTGTTGAGGAGGTAATGGTGATGGAGATTGTTGAGCAGATGGTGGTGATGCTGATGGTTGAGCAGATCGTGGTGATATGATTGAGCATATTGTGGTGATTGAGATTGAAATTGTTGAGGAGGTAAGGGTGATGGAGATTGTTCAGCGGATGGTGGTGATGGAGATTGAAATTGTTGAGGACGTAATGGTGATGGAGATTGTTGAGGAGGTAATGCTGAGAATGATTGGCGTGCAAATATGGCAGTGCTACAATAAATGGTGAGCATACGACGGTGAGCGTTATGGTGATGAATATTACAGCATGCACATGTAGGTGATGAATTTGATTGTACCAATCATGGTGTGGCATATTTATTGATAAAATGAGACCTCTGTGATTCACATTTGGTATATATTATGCTTTCTCATGGAGAAGGATAAACATGTGCAAATACAGTACTCACGGAGATGATGATTGCAGGATGGCATTGATAATGTTAAATGGTAAAGATGGAGATTGATCAGGACATTCCACAATGAAAGCTTCTCTTTGTCGCTGACACCCGCACCGTGTATAGGCGCCATGTTGAGCATCCTGAGCGATGTTTGAACGTGTTTCGATGATCTGCGACATCTCGCATCCACACGTCCATGGCACAGATGCTCGTTCCTACCTCCTGGTCGTGCTACCTTCGTGCCCGAGTTAGACCTGCTCCCTTGTCCAGCAGTCCCAGACCGGCATGTCTCTGGGTCCCAGACTCAGGTCGTCGTGCAGCTGCTCGTTCCTACCTCCTGGTCGTGCTACCTTCATGCCCGAGTCAGACCTGCTTCCTTGTCCAGCAGTCCCAGACCGGCATGTCTCTGGGTCCCAGACTCGGGTCGTCGCGCAGCTGCTCGTTCCTACCTCCTGGTCGTGCTACCTTCATGCCCGAGTTAGACCTGCTCCCTTGTCCAGCAGTCCCAGACCGTCATGTCTCTGGGTCCCAGACTCGGGTCGTCGCGCAGCTGCTCGTTCCTACCTCCCGGTCGTGCTACCTTCATGCCCGAGTTAGACCTGCTCCCTTGTCCTGCAGTCCCAGACCGGCATATCTCTGGGTCCCAGACTCGGGTCGTCGCGCAGCTGCTCATTCCTACCTCCTGGTCGTGCTACCTTCATGCCCGAGTTAGACCTGCTCCCTTGTCCAGCAGTCCCAGACCGGCATGTCTCTGGGTCCCAGAATCGGGCCGCGAGCGCCTTTTTAACCGCCGACTTTAACCCAATTGGCGGCGTCGGGCCCGGAAAGTCACAAAATTACGTTAACGCTTGAAGAACAATCAAGTTATGTCGGTTATTTTATCCTTTTCACGAGCTCGGATGAAATTATTCCAAATCGCTATACAGGGTGAAAATAATGCTGTTACATTAAATTAACTTTAAAATCTAATCACTGGCCTAGGTCGTGATTGCGCAGGATTTTCCAAACTTTGGTCCCATCGTGGGAGTGAACGTTTCTCCAGGAATCGATGTCACTGTTGAAGATGTATCAGACTGAGCAGCATCGTCCATCACCTGCCCTTCACAAGGATCACAAGGATCACCTGCCGTGCACTCATACCTTGTGCTCCAACAGCAGCAAAACATCACTTTCCACACACTCTCTGCCATCCTGTCGTTGCGCATCGCAAAACGTTATTTATATCAAATAATCTCATTTGGGGACTCGACGCTCAGCAGATCAATAATGTCCACCAGCAATCTGCTGCATAAGGAGGTTAGAGTGGGCAGCACACACAAGGGGCTCCCAACTATGGGGTCAGGGGTCGCCAAGCGGTTTTACTCGTGCAATATATAAAAGGGGTCGCATATTGATGTACGCATACAACAACTTTAAATACTGTGCGCATACAACAACTTTAAATACTGTGCGCATACAACAACTTTAAATACTGTGCACATACAACAACTTTAAATACTGTGCGCATACAACTTTAAATACTGTAGGCATACAACAACTTTAAATACTGTGCGCATACAACAACTTTAAATACTGTGCACATACAACAACTATAAATACTGTGCGCATACAACAACTATAAATACTGTGCGCATACAACAACTTTAAATACTGTGCGCATACAACAGCTTTAAATACTGTACGCATACAACAACTTTAAATACTGTGCGCATACAACAACTTGCAATACTGTGCGCATACAACAACTTTAAATACTGTGCGCATACAACAACTTTAAATACTGTGCGCATACAACAACTTTAAATACTGTGCACATACAACAACTTTAAATACTGTGCGCATACAACTTTAAATACTGTAGGCATACAACAACTTTAAATACTGTGCGCATACAACAACTTTAAATACTGTGCACATACAACAACTTTAAATACTGTGCGCATACAACAACTTTAAATACTGTGCGCATACAACTTTAAATACTGTACGCATACAACAACTTTAAATACTGTGCGCATACAACAACTTGCAATACTGTGCGCATACAACAACTTGCAATACTGTGCGCATACAACAACTTGCAATACTGTGCGCAGACAACAACTTTAAATACTGTGCGCATACAACAACTTGCAACACTGTGCGCAGACAACAACTTTAAATACTGTGCGCATACAACAACTTTAAATACTGTGCACATACAACAACTTAAAATACTGTGCGCATACAACAACTTTAAATACTGTGCACATACAACAACTTTAAATACTGTGTGCATACAACAACTTTAAATACTGTGCACATACAACAACTTTAAATACTGTGCGCATACAACAACTTTAAATACTGTGTGCATACAACAACTTTAAATACTGTGCGCATACAACAACTTTAAATACTGGAGGCATACAACAACTTTAAATACTGTGCGCATACAACAACTTGCAATATTGTCTGCTTACAACAACTTTAAATACTGTGCGCATACGACAACTTTAAATACTGGAGGCATACAACAACTTTAAATACTATGCGCACACAACAACTTGCAATACTGTGCGCATACAACAACTTAAAATACTGTGCGCATACAACAACTTTAAATACAACAACAAAATTCAACTTTAAATACTGTGCGCATACAACAAACGTTTTGTATAATTTCCTGCGAGCAAAACCTTCATCTAATAGAGATGAGCTGCCTCCTAAATATACATATGGCCACTTGAACAAGTCCGGCTGCCCCCAGCAAATGCACAAAGCACGTCCTCATGCCCTACACCAAGTCCTGAGATGTGGTGTGCCATCTCCACCACAAAACGAAACTCCGATCTGCTGTTTGACAACGCTCAAGCCGACCTGTTACACTAATCCAGGTGAGCAAATGCACGAGATGTAACTTTTTTTTAGGGTTGGAAGCCTTTGTTACAACGATCCATTTTGGACAGGTTAATAATGTCGATCTAACCTGCTATTTATGTTGTCAACACCAAGGAGTAGGTTGGGAACTGCTGTCTTATCCCGCGAGTATGTGTTCATTAATCGTGTTCCCGGATGGTTTTTTCTGCGCACACAAAGCAGCACAAGATTCCATGAACACCACTGGCCCTTTCACTTTGAGCCAAGCTGGTAGTTTTGTGTAAATGTAGTAGCCTATGGTATATTCAAATCTTCGTTCACCATCATCGGAGCGAGGATTCATAAACATGGCACGATATGTGTGCTCCCTCGGCGATAGTCTCTCCCAGTTCCGCAGGACACCTTGTGCAGGCTGAACTACATCCACTCGGGAACAACAATCAAAAAGGAACCATCATCAGAGTTTTAGACGTTAAAGATCCAGCGATAAATGTTCAAATTGCCTTTTCAATGGTATCTTCAATCTCCACCTATAATGTAATCCTCATTTTGTTTCAATACCTATTTTCCATCTACAATTACACGTGTAATATTCTCATCTTTGTTTTTTCAGTTTCTGTCATTATTTGTATCCATTTACTTTTCTGTCTGGAATCGGCACTCATAATATTCTCCAATTTATTTTCATATATTCTCCATTTTCAATCTATACTCATAATATTCTCCAATTTATTTTCATATAATCTCCATTTTCAATCTATACTCATAATATTCTCCAATTTATTTTCATATATTCTCCATTTTCAATCTATACTCATAATATTCTCCAATTTATTTTCATATATTCTCCATTTTCAATCTATACTCATAATATTCTCCAATTTATTTTCATATATTCGCCATTTTCAATCTATACTCATAATATTCTCCAATTTATTTTCATATATTCTCCATTTTCAATCTATACTCATAATATTCTCCAATTTATTTTCATATATTCTCCATTTTCAATCTATACTCATAATATTCTCCAATTTATTTTCATATATTCTCCATTTTCAATCTATACTCATAATATTCTCCAATTTATTTTCATATAATCTCCAATTTCAATCTACTAGGACGTGCCCGTACGTGGGTGCCCGTACGTGCGTGCAAAAAAGCATGCGTGCAAACAACAACAACAAAAAAAAACTTTGAAACCACGTGGCAGTAACGACCACAGAACCCCCCCCTCTATTTACATGAAATGGTTTGGTCCATTCGCAACGACCACAGAACCCCCCCCCCCCCCCCCTCTATTTACATGAAATGGTTTGGTCCAAAGCGAACGGCTTGCGGAGTTTGGTAAAGAAATCGCCATAGCTCGGTAACTACTTCTCCGATTAATATGAAACCTTGAAAAGGCACATCCTCGGGTCCCCAGCAATATACCTGGCAAGTTTCAAGTATATCGGACCGGTAGTTGTCGAGAAACAGCGGTCACAGACAAACACACACACACACACACACACACACACACACAGACACACACACACACAGAGATTACTGGAATTATAGATAGATACTCATAATATTCTCCAATTTATTTTCATATAATCTCCATTTTCAATCCATACTCATAATATTCTCCAATTTATTTTCATATATTCTCCATTTTCAATCTATACTCATAATATTCTCCAATTTATTTTCATATAATCTCCATTTTCAATCTATACTCATAATATTCTCCAATTTATTTTCATATAATCTCCATTTTCAATCTATACTCATAATATTCTCCAAATTATTTTCATATATTCTCCATTTTCAATCTATACTCATAATATTCTCCAATTTATTTTCATATAATCTCCATTTTCAATCTATACTCATAATATTCTCCAAATTATTTTCATATATTCTCCATTTTCAATCCATACTCATAATATTCTCCAATTTATTTTCATATATTCTCCATTTTCAATCTATACTCATAATATTCTCCAATTTATTTTCATATAATCTCCATTTTCAATCCATACTCATAATATTCTCCAATTTATTTTCATATATTCTCCATTTTCAATCTATACTCATAATATTCTCCAATTTATTTTCATATATTCTCCATTTTCAATCTATACTCATAATATTCTCCAATTTATTTTCATATAATCTCCATTTTCAATCTATACTCATAATATTCTCCAATTTATTTTCATATAATCTCCATTTTCAATCTATACTCATAATATTCTCCAATTTATTTTCATATATTCTCCATTTTCAATCTATACTCATAATATTCTCCAAATTATTTTCATATATTCTCCATTTTCAATCTATACTCATAATATTCTCCAATTTATTTTCATATATTCTCCATTTTCAATCTATACTCATAATATTCTTCAATTTATTTTCATATAATCTCCATTTTCAATCTATACTCATAATATTCTCCAAATTATTTTCATATATTCTCCATTTTCAATCTATACTCATAATATTCTCCAAATTATTTTCATATAATCTCCATTTTCAATCTATACTCATAATATTCTCCAAATTATTTTCATATAATCTCCATTTTCAATCTATACTCATAATATTCTTCAATTTATTTTCATATAATCTCCATTTTCAATCTATACTCATAATATTCTCCAAATTATTTTCATATATTCTCCATTTTCAATCTATACTCATAATATTCTCCAATTTATTTTCATATAATCTCCATTTTCAATCTATACTCATAATATTCTCCAAATTATTTTCATATATTCTCCATTTTCAATCTATACTCATAATATTCTCCAATTTATTTTCATATATTCTCCATTTTCAATCTATACTCATAATATTCTCCAAATTATTTTCATATAATCTCCATTTTCAATCTATACTCATAATATTCTCCAATTTATTTTCATATAATCTCCATTTTCAATCTATACTCATAATATTCTCCAATTTATTTTCATATATTCTCCAATTTCAATCAATACTCATAATATTCTCCAATTTATTTTCATATATTCTCCATTTTCAATCTATACTTATGATATTCTTCATTTTTGTTTCATATATTCTCCATTTTCAATATACAATATACTCATGATATTCCTCATTTTTGTTTCAACATCCAATCTTCAATTTCCACTCGTTATATCGTTATTTTTATTTTTGTTTAAACATCTACTCATCTAACTTCAATCTACACTTGCTATAGTCTCTTCTGATCACTTGTGTTTCACCATCAACTCTTCCACCTTTTCCCAATCTTTGTCCTTCTGTGGTTTGTCAACTTGCATATTCATGTTAAATTCTGCTTCTACATTTTAAAAACTATTAGAAAAGGCAACATTTGTTAATTTCACTTGCTGATCACAGCTTGCCTGGAGGTATGCACACCCTAGACCGAGAGGTATGTACACCCTAGACTGAGAGGTGAGAGGTATGCACACCCTAGACCGAGAGGTATGCACAACCTCGACCTAGAGGTATGCATACCCTAGACTGAGAGGTATGCTTACCCTAGACTGAGAGGTATGCTTACCCTAGACTGAGAGGTATGCACACCCTAGACCGAGAGGTATGCACACCCTAGACCGAGAGGTATGCACACCCTAGACCGAGAGGTATGCACATTTACCTCTGAGCTGCCAAGCCTGAGTTGAAATTTTGACACAGCTATAAACTTCTATCCTTCAGGCGTAAATTTATTAAAACACCGTTATTTGTGTAACTTGTAGTAAAATAGTTATTTGTTAAAGTTATATTAAAATATAGTTATTTTTGTGAAATTATTAAAACTGTTATTTGTAAATTATATTAAAATACTGTTGTTTGTGTAAATTTATTTAAACTGTTATATGTGTAAAATTATTTATACTGTTTGTGTGAATTTATTTAAACTGTTATATGTGTAAAATTATTTATACTGTTTGTGTGAATTTATTTAAACTGTTATTTGTGTAAAATTATTTATACTGTTTGTGTGAATTTATTTAAACTGTTATTTGTGTAAAATTATTTATACTGTTATTTGTGTGAATTTATTTAAACTGTTATTTGCGTGAATTAATTTAAACTGTTGTTTGTGTAAAATTATTTATACTGTTGTTTGTGTGAATTTATTTAAACTGTCATTTGTGTAAAATTATTTATACTGTTGTTTGTGTGAATTATATTAAAACTAGCGACGGTACCCGCCCTACGGGCAGGGCTTCAATTGGGAAGCCGAAATGAAAAGGCAAAATATCAGAAATTGAAGGCAGAATTTTTTTTTTTAACGATTCATATAAACATCCGTCAAATCATATCACACGTAAATCATCAAAATCAAAACAGAATCTTTAGAATTTCAATAAAAGCCACATTCACTGTTCATCTTACTATAATTCACCAAATGTCCGTCTGTCTGTTCGAAGGTACCGTAAAAACTGCTGAACCAATCGCAAAGATATTTTGGGTGGGATTAAAACAACGTTCATTAAACATTAAACGTTCATTAAATTATTACGAAACGAAAAACATTACGAAATTACGTTCACACCGTCACGTCAAACACTACCGTGAACACATACATCGTCACAACATCGTCACAATGAGAACATCGTCACAATGAACGTAATGCGAACACGAATGTTATGCGGGAGTCAAAACCTGAGAATGTTGGAGACCAGAGCTGAAATTGGGAAAACTAAATAGCCTATTTTACTCCTGGAGCTCCCAGGATTACCCACGCAAAATATCTTTGCGATCGGTTCAGCAGTTTTTACGGTACTTTCTAACAGACAGACGGACATTTGGTGAATTATAGTAAGATGATGCTGTTTGTGTAAATTTATTAAAACTGTTATTTGTGCAAAAATTACTTAAACGTATTTGTGTAAAATTATTTACATTGCTATTTGTGTAAATTATGTTCAAATACTGTTATTTGTGTAAAATTATTAAAACTGTTATTGTGTAAGTTATATTCAAATACTGTTATTTGTGTAAAATTATTAAAACTGTTATTGTATAAGTTATATTCAAATACTGTTATTTGTGTAAAATTATTAAAACTGTTATTGTGTAAGTTATATTCAAATACTGTTGTTTGTGTAAAATTATTTAAATTGCTATTTCTGTAAATTATGTTCAAATACTGTTATTTGTGTAAAATTATTAAAACTGTTATTGTGTAAGTTATATTCAAATACTGTTATTTGTGTAAAATTATTTAAATTGCTATTCCTGTAAATTATGTTCAAATACTGTTATTTGTGTAAAATTATTAAAACTGTTATTGTGTAAGTTATATTCAAATACTGTTATTTGTGTAAAATTATTAAAACTGTTATTGTGTAAGTTATATTCAAATACTGTTATTTGTGTAAAATTATTAAAACTGTTATTGTGTAAGTTATATTCAAATACGTACTGTTATTTGTGTAAAATTATTAAAACTGTTATTGTGTAAGTTATATTCAAATACTGTTATTTGTGTAAAATTATTAAAACTTATTGTGTAAAATTATTAAAATACTATTATTTGTGGAGACTATATCAAAATACCATTTGTGTGTCTTATATCAAACCATTATTTGTGTACGTTAATATAAAACACCGTCCTTTTTTATCGGCCATTTTTAGCCCACCTTTTTTTGTGGGGCCGCCCATGGGGGAGGTGGAGATTGGACCAGGTGTTTGACGAATCTGCTGGCCATGCCCGAGGCACTCGTTAGGGCAGGAATTTGTTCAGGCTGCCGGCAATAGCTCGCCTACTCTTTGTGAAGGATACCAAGGGATCTTTAACGTCCACCCACGAATGTTGGCAGACAGGACGCCCGTTTAGAGCATCCGAGGGACGTCAGGTGCACACATTGGTGATTCACCCTGGCTCTGAAACACCGGGCTGACAGTTTACACCTGGGTAGCGATTCGAGCCCAGGTGGGACAGCTTATGGCGCTTTTCCATTGTACGGTACGGTAATCCCTGTGTCGTTTTTCCATCGCACAACAGAACCGTGAAAATAGTCGGATTTATCTGAAGTGACGAAAAGAAAAACTCCACCGCTGTGGTGACGTCATTTCCTCCGTCACCAAAGGTGGATGCAGGTTATGTTCAGTTTGTTTGTGAACAAAATATCTCAAAAAATTGTGGACGGATTCGGACGAAATTTGACAGAGAAATGGCGTATGTGACGAGGACAAAATGATTCGATTTTGGTGAAGATCCGGATCCGGATAGTATAATTTTTAAAGTGATTCTTCACCATTGGGAGATAAGGTCAAAAACGATACAAAGCAGGATATCTTAAAAAGTTGTGGACGGATGATGTTGATTAAATGTGATTCTGTATTGTGATGTTCTGGTCTACTCTGGGATACAAAATGTAAACTGTTCACCTGACGAAGGTATGTCTCTACTGAGTAACGTGCTAGTTTCTCATGCGACACTAAACTGTAAACAGCTCCGAAACTATGGAGGAACTTGAATCTGTGCTTTACCTCGTTGGGTTTTGGTTTTATCCGAACATGAGTTTTTTTAGCGAAATGTAAAAAGAGAGAGGAAGTGTTTGAGCAGAAGCTGAAAGACGCCAGAAAGAGGAAGCTAAAAGGAGAAAGAAACCTTTGCAGACAATTATGCAGACCGACAACGAAGATTTGGGTCTTGTTCGTCGGCGCAAACAAAGAATACAGGTAGAGTATGTCACGTTAACCTTCATATATAGCTAGTAACATTACGACTATCTTTCACTTTCTTCCTGAATTGACGATTGCGATTGAGCAATCAACGGTCTGCAATATTGCTACCTCCACCCATAGGTCCGGGTTCGGCTCACTTGGTACCGATCCATAGCAGGAACCAAATTTAGCACGGGTACTTAGGTACGGTACGGTTCGCTTTGCAATGGAAAAACGAAAAAATGGATTTTGCTTGCGGTCCGGTGCGGTGCGGTGCGGTGCGGTACGGTACGGTACGGTGCGGTACCGCGGTGGAAAAGCGCCATAAGAGGAGGGTGTGTTCCTCTAAGTCTAGGCCATCCTGTCAGCCCAATATTAAAACACTGTTATTTGTGTAAAATTATTAAAACTGTTATTTGTGTGAAAAATATAAAACACTTATTTGTGTAAATTACATAAAAATACCGTTATTTGTGTAAAATTATTGAAACAGTTATTTGTGTAAATTATATTAAAACCGTTATTTGTGTAAAATTATTGAAACAGTTATTTGTGTGAAAAATATAAAACACTTATTTGTGTAAATTACATAAAAATACCGTTATTTGTGTAAAATTATTGAAACAGTTATTTGTGTAAATTATATTAAAATACCGTTATTTGTGTGTACTATATCAAAACATTTATGTACATTATATTAAAACACTGTTATTACTCCCACCAGGGAGTAATGCATTCGATCGTGTCCGTGTGTGTGTGTGTGTGCGTATGTGTGCGTATGTGTGTTCGTGTGTTTGTGTTTTTGTGAACAAGATATCTGGAAAAGTTCTGAATGGATTTGGATGAAAGTTGGTGGGATGATTGCCCTTGGGATAAGGAAGAATTGATTATTTTTTGGTGAAGCTCAGGATATTATTCAGGATCCAGGAATTTTTTTGAAGGATTTTTTTACCATTGGAAGATGGGGCTCCAACTTGACCCACGGCCGGAGTATGCGCTCTACTGAGTGGCGTTCTAGTTTGTGTCTGTTTTTATTAAAATACCGTTATTCGTGTAAATTAAATTTACCATTATTTACAATTATTCGTGTAAGTTATAGTTAAACGTTATTTGTGTAAACCATTGAAAACACACTTTTTTGTGTAAATTATATTAAAACCTTTTTTTTTATAAATTGTATTAACACACCGTTATTTATGTAAATCATATTTAAAACGTTATTTGTGAAAATAATATTAAAATAACGTTATTTCTGTAAATTTTATATACTTTTATTGTGTAAATTATATTTGAAATTGTATTTGTGTAAACTATATGAAAACACCGTATTTTGTTTAAATTATACGAAAAGTTATTTTTACATTTTAAATAGTTTATTTTTACAAATTGTGAAAACACCGTATTTACACTAAAATAGTTATTTTTACAAATCGTGTTAACACTATTATTTGTATAAATTATATTAAAATGTTAGTTGTGTAAATTGATTACAATTGTGAAAATTGTGAATTGTATTGTGAATTGTAAAAATTGTAACTATATATATATATATATATTATATATATATATATATATATATATATATATATATATATATATACGTATATATATATATATATATATATATATATATATATATATATATATATATATATATATATATAAAACACAGTTTATATGTGTGTGTGCATGTGTGTGTGTGTATGTTACCGATAGACTCCTAAACGGAGAGGCTCACGTGCTTGATATTTGGCAGAGACATGGCCATTGAGCCTGGGAAGGACATGGCCTACCTAAAAATATTTGCCGAGATCCATATTTTTTATTCATATTTACCTCAGCACATTTCAGCGAGGAACATTATACACGGAATCTCAGCCGGTGCCAGAGCAGCTCGCTGATTCGCTCAGAGCGATCACGTGATCCAGACCACTGAACGGAAAATATATAGAATGACCATTGCCATTCACACCACATAGGTGGAGATGCAGCTACCGGGCGCCATCTTGGTTGGCACTCGATGCTGGGCGATGGTGATTTCCGTCACGTCGTTTGCACGTAATTCAGAGCGAAAGCGATTGCGTTTTTTCACCTTTTGTGCGATCGTGTTTTGTGTCGATTTTGTGCGATATGAATTAAACGTCTTTGAAACAGCTGTGAAACGTCTTTCCACAACCCTTCCTTAACCGATTGAAGCAGTTTATTGCCGCACAAAATGGCATTTTAACAGTTGTCTCGCTTTTAAAATCTGGGACACGTTCAAAACAAACGAGATCCGCGAAGCGAGTTGGTCGAGTTGTGTGAGTCGCGCTAACCAAGATGGCGACACGGCGGCTACACTTTTCACGGAGTATGAGCGTTCTATATATTTTCAATTCAGTGCGCCAGACTCGCTCACGTACTTGATTTGTGGCATAGACATGGCCATTGGGCCTTCACGGTGTAATTTGTGCGAGGCTTTTGTCCATGTGAGCTTGAGTCGAGAGGGGAATGTACGGGGTGGGAATGTACGGGTCTCCCTTCCCCGCCCGGCAACGCCGGTACTGGAGGGCGTCACAGGATCGGTGAGTCTCCAAATCGCTTCGTGCTGTTGTTGCGAAGATGCAGGACGATGTCGCGATTGTTGTGCTGCTCTCCTCCCATGAGAACTGCAACGTCATTGTTGACTGGCCCTCCCCTTCCTCCCCTCCTCTTCCCCCTCCCCCTCCCTTCCCCCTCCCCCTCCCCCTCCCTTCCCCTCCCTTTCCCCCCTCCCTTCCCCCTCCCTTCCCCCTCCCTTCCCCCTCCACCCTACCCCCTCCCTCCCTTCCCCACCTCCCCTCCCCTCCCCCTCGCCCTCCCCCTCTCCTCCCCTCCCACCCTCCCCCTCTCCTCCCCTCCCACCCTCCCCCCCGTTCCCTCCCCTCCCCTTCCCCCTCCCCTTCACCCTCCCCTCCCCTTCCCCCTCCCTTCCCCTCCCCTCCCCCTTCCCCCTCCTCCCCTTCCCCTCCCCTTCCCCCTCCCCTTCCCCCTCCCCTTCCCCCTCCCTTCCCCCTCCCCCCGCCCCTTCCCCCTCCCCCCTCCCCCTCCCCCTCCCCTCCCCTTCCCCTCCCCCTCCCCCTCCCCTTCCCCTCCCCTCCCCTCCCCCCTCCCCTTCCCCCTTCCCCTCCCCCCTCCCCCTCCCCTCCCCCTCCCCTCCCCCTCCCCTCCCCCTCCCCTCCCCTCCCCTCCCCCCTCCCCTTCCCCCTCCCTTCCCCCTCCCCCTCCCCTTCCCCCTCCCTCCCCTCCCCCACCCGGCAATGCTGGGTACTTCTGCTAGTATATATATATATATATATATATATATATTATATATATATATATATACTGTTAATTGTGTAAATTATACTGTATACACCATTGTGTAAATGACAGTAAAATATCGTTATTTGTGTGAATTATATTAATACTACTTGTTTTTATAAATTGTATTAACACCATTATTTGTGCAAATTATAAATACCGTTATTTGTGTAAATTTTATTAAAATAACGTTATTTCTGTAAATTATTTATACCATTAATTGTGTAAATTATATTTAAATAACGTCATTTCTGTAAATTAGATTTACCATTATTTGTGTAAATTATATTAAAATAGCGTTATTTCTGTAAATTAGAATAAAAGAACATTAAGTCTGTATTTATATATGCCATTATTTGTGCAAGTTATATCAAAATAATGATTTGTGTAAATTATATTTAAAACGTTATTTATGTAAATTGTATTAAAATAACGTTATTTCTGTAAATTATATATGTCATTATTGTGGACATTATATATGCCGTTATTTGTGTAAATTATATCAAAATCACCTTATTTGTGTAAATTTTATTTTAAAACGTTATTTGTGTAAACTATATGGAAACACTGTTATTTGTGTAAATTATATTAACACCGTTATTTGTGTAAATTATATTAACACCGTTTGTGTAAATCATATTAAAATCGTTATTTGTGGAAATTATATTAACACCGTTATTTGTGTAAATCATATTGAAATCGTTATTTGTGTAAATTATATTGACACCGTTGTGTGTGTAAATCATATTGAAAGCATTATTTGCATATGTTATATTGAAATACCGTTATTTGTGTTAATTACATTTAAAACGTGATTTGTGTAAACTATATGAAAACACCGTTTTTTGTGTAAATTATATTAACATCGTTATTTGTGTTAATTATATTAAAAACGTGATTTGTGTAAACTATATGAAAACACCGTTTTTTGTGTAAATTATATTGACACCGTTATGTGTGTAAATCATATTAAAAGGATTATTTGCATATGTTATATTAAAATACCATTATTTGTGTTAATTATATTTAAAACGTGATTTGTGTAAACTGTATGAAAACACCGTTTTTTGTGTAAATTATATTAACACCGTTATTTGTGTAGATTATATTTAAAACGTGATTTGTGTAAACTGTACGAAAACATCGTTTTTGTGTAAATTATATTAATACCGTTATTGGTGTAAATTATATTAAAAGCATTATTTACATATGTTATATTAAAATACCGTTATTTGTGTAAATTATATTTAAAACGTGATTTGTGTAAACTATATGAAAACACCGTTTTTTGTGTAATTATATTAACACCGTTATTTGTGTAAATTATATGAAAAGCATTATTTACATATGTTATATTAAAATACCGTTATTTGTGTAAGTTATATTAAAAACGTGATTTGTGTAAACTGTACGAAAACATCGTTTTTGTGTAAATTATATTAATACCGTTATTGGTGTAAATTATATTAAAAGCATTATTTACATATGTTATATTAAAATACCGTTATTTGTGTAAATTATATTTAAAACGTGATTTGTGTAAACTGCATGAAAACACCGTTTTTTGTGTAAATTATATTAATGCACACCTATGCTATGCACAAGGAATCCCGACGAGGTCATGTCTGCACCGCCTGCTCAAGCGCTTGTAGACCCTCACATCACCCGCTCGCTATGCACAAGGAATCCCAAGGAGGTCAAGTCTGCACCGCCTACTCAAGCGCTTGTAGACCCTCACATCACCCGCTCGCTATGCACAAGGAATCCCGAGGAGGTCATGTCTGCACCGCCTGCTCAAGCACTTGTAGACCCTCACATCACCCGCTCGCTATGCACAAGGAATCCCGAGGAGGTCATGTCCGCACCGCCTGCTCAAGCGCTCGTAGACCCTCACATCACCCGCTCGCTATGCACAAGGAATCCCGAGGAGGTCATGTCTGCACTTGGCATGGGGGCGGTGTACTTTGAATGTATCTGTACTTGTTTGTTGTACACCGCACCTTTGTCTTTCCGTCGCGGTCCCCCTGTGCTGTCTTTCCCTCACGGTCCCCCTGTGCTGTCTTTCCCTCGCGGTCCCCCTGTGCTGTCTTTCCCTCACGGTCCCCCTGTGCTGTCTTTCCCTCGTGGTCCCTCTGTACTGTCTTTCCCTCACGGTCCCCCTGTGCTGTCTTTCCCTCACGGTCCCCCTGTGCTGACTTTCCCTCACGGTACCCCTGTGCTGTCTTTCCCTCACGGTCCCCGTGTACTGTCTTTCCCTCGCGGTCCCCCTGTACTGTCTTTCCCTCGCGGTCCCCCTGTGCTGCCTTTCCCTCGCGGTCCCCCTGTGCTGTCTTTCCCTCACGGTACCCCTGTGCTGCCTTTCCCTCGTGGTCCCCCTGTACTGTCTTTCCCTCACGGTACCCCTGTGCTGCCTTTCCCTCGCGGTCCCCGTGTACTGTCTTTCCCTCGCGGTCCCCCTGTGCTGTCTTTCCCTCGTGGTCCCCCTGTACTGTCTTTCCCTCGCGGTCCCCCTGTGCTGTCTTTCCCTCGCGGTCCCCCTGTGCTGTTTTTCCCTCGCGGTTCCCCTGTGCTGTCTTTCCCTCGCGGTTGTCAGCTCTTTCACGAGCTTCGATTCAGTATACAAAAAAATAAAAAATAAATGCCGTTATTTGTGTAAATTCTATTAAAAGCATTATTTACATATGTTATATTAAAATACTGTTATTTGTGTAAATTCTATTAAAAGCATTATTTACATATGTTATATTAAAATACCGTTATTTGTGTAAATTCTATTAAAAGCATTATTTACATATGTTATATTAAAATACCGTTATTTGTGTAAATTCTATTCAAAGCATTATTTACATATGTTATATTAAAATACCGTTATTTGTGTAAATTCTATTAAAAGCATTATTTACATATGTTATATTAAAATACCGTTATTTGTGTAAATTCTATTAAAAGCATTATTTACATATGTTATATTAAAATACCGTTATTTGTGTGAATTATTCAAAACAATGACAACGAAAACCCTCAAATAAAACAAAAAAGTTTTCAACAACTCCATCATATTCAATTTTTTTAACAACCTCCTCAAAATGTGTACAAAACAAAACTTTAAAAGCGCAACGTGTTGCTCAAATAAGGTAAGTGGAGCAGAATTTCCAAGGTGAGTCGCAAGGTGGCTGCTGTGTTTTGGTTTAGCCTTTTGTATGGACCGTTCTAACCTTAATGAATGGTCTCTGGTCACCTTTATAAATGGTCTCTGGTCACCTTTGTAAATGGTCTCTGGTCACCTTTACAAATGGTCTCTGTTCACCTTTATAAATGGTCTCTGTTCACTTTTATAAATGGTCTCTGGGCACCTTTATAAATGGTCTCTGGTCACCTTTATAAATGGTCTCTGGTCGCCTTTACAAATGGTCTCTGTTCACCTTTATAAATGGTCTCTGTTCACCTTTATAAATGGTCTCTGGTCACATTTATAAATGGTCTCTGTTCACCTTTATAAATGGTCTCTGGTCACATTTATAAATGGTCTCTGGTCACATTTATAAATGGTCTCTGGTCACCTTTATAAATGGTCTCTGGTCACATTTATAAATGGTCTCTGGTCACCTTTATAAATGGTCTCTGTTCACCTTTATAAATGGTCTCTGTTCACCTTTATAAATGGTCTCTGGTCACCTTTATAAATGGTCTCTGGTCACCTTTATAAATGGTCTCTGGTCGCCTTTACAAATGGTCTCTGTTCACCTTTATAAATGGTCTCTGTTCACCTTTATAAATGGTCTCTGGTCACATTTATAAATGGTCTCTGGTCACCTTTATAAATGGTCTCTGTTCACCTTTATAAATGGTCTCTGTTCACCTTTATAAATGGTCTCTGGTCACCTTTATAAATGGTCTCTGGTCGCCTTTACAAATGGTCTCTGTTCACCTTTATAAATGGTCTCTGTTCACCTTTATAAATGGTCTCTGGTCACATTTATAAATGGTCTCTGTTCACCTTTATAAATGGTCTCTGGTCACATTTATAAATGGTCTCTGGTCACATTTATAAATGGTCTCTGGTCACCTTTATAAATGGTCTCTGGTCACATTTATAAATGGTCTCTGTTCACCTTTATAAATGGTCTCTGTTCACCTTTATAAATGGTCTCTGTTCACCTTTATAAATGGTCTCTGTTCACCTTTATAAATGGTCTCTGGTCACCTTTATAAATGGTCTCTGGTCACCTTTATAAATGGTCTCTGGTCACCTTTATAAATGGTCTCTGGTCACCTTTATAAATGGTCTCTGGTTTACCACCTGTTCACCACCTGTTCACCACTCTCCCATCCTCACCACAGTTCCCTACAAGCTGTTTGATCCGGGCTCTTTGAATGAGAAGAGGAAACAGCGGAGGATCCGCACCACTTTCACGAGTGCACAACTCCGTGAGCTCGAGCGCGTGTTCGCCGAGACTCATTACCCGGACATTTACACTCGAGAAGAGCTGGCTCTCAAGATCGACCTGACAGAGGCACGTGTGCAGGTACGAGGCGCACTCGGTTCACGGGTCCGCAATACCTGCGGACGTATTGTTACTGAATTATTGAATGTTACTGAATCGTCTTCGGAGTACATGCCTTGAATCCATTGGAAGGAAATGGTGCAGGTGTATCTCTCATCCTGCGATTTGGGATAGAATCTCCTTTTCATTCAGGATTTTTTCGATCAAATCGAGTTAATTTCCAAACTTCAGCATTTGTGTGCAGCTTTGTACATCGTGTCTGCAAGTCTGTGCACTAGTTTGTGTGCAGCTTTGTACATCGTGTCTGCAAGTTTGTGCACTAGTTTGTGTGCAGCTTTGTACATCGTGTCTGCAAGTTTGTGCACTAGTTTGTGTGCAGCTTTGTACATCGTGTCTGCAAGTCTGTGCACGTTTGTGTGCAGCTTTGTACATCGTGTCTGCAAGTCTGTGCACTAGTTTGTGTGCAGCTTTGTACATCGTGTCTGCAAGCATGTGCACTAGTTTGTGTGCGCATGCATCTTTATATGTTCATACTTGTCTGGTAATGGGCGACGGCAAATATGGAGAGTAGTCGGGGTGGGAGGAGGTTGAGGAGTAAAAAAAACCAAAAAAAAAACATGCTGGTCACCGTGGCTTAGACCAAACTGGCCAAACTTGCAAGGGTTAGACCAAACTGGCAACGCTTAGACCAAACTGGCAAGGCTTAGACCAAACTGGCAAGGCTTAGACCAAACTGGCAACGCTTATACCAAACTGGCAAGGCTTAGACCAAACTGGCAACGCTTAGACCAAATTGGCAACGCTTAGACCAAACTGGCAAGGCTTAGACCAAACTGGCAACGCTTAGACCAAACTGGCAAGGCTTAGACCAAACTGGCAACGCTTAGACCAAATTGGCAACGCTTAGACCAAACTGGCAAGGCTTAGACCAAACTGGCAACGCTTAGACCAAATTGGCAACGCTTAGACCAAACTGGCAAGGCTTAGACCAAACTGGCAACGCTTAGACCAAATTGGCAACGCTTAGACCAAACTGGCAACGCTTATACCAAACTGGCAAGGCTTAGACCAAACTGGCAACGCTTAGACCAAATTGGCAACGCTTAGACCAAACTGGCAAGGCTTAGACCAAACTGGCAACGCTTAGACCAAACTGGCAAGGCTTAGACCAAACTGGCAACGCTTAGACCAAATTGGCAACGCTTAGACCAAACTGGCAAGGCTTAGACCAAACTGGCAACGCTTAGACCAAATTGGCAACGCTTAGACCAAACTGGCAAGGCTTAGACCAAACTGGCAACGCTTAGACCAAATTGGCAAGGCTTAGACCAAACTGGCAAGGCATATACCAAACTGACAAGGCTTCGACGAAACTGGCAAGGCTTAGCCCAATCTGGCAAGGCTTAGACGAAACTGGCAAGGCTTAGACCAAACTGACAAGGCTTCGACCAAACTGGCAAGGCTTCGACCAAACTGGCAAGGCTTAGACCAAACTGACAAGGCTTCGACCAAACTGGCAAGGCTTAGACCAAACTGGCAAGGCTTAGCCCAATCTGGCAAGGCTTAGACCAAACTGGCAAGGCTTAGCCCAATCTGGCAAGGCTTAGACCAAACTGGCAAGGCTTAGACCAAACTGACAAGGCTTCGACCAAACTGGCAAGGCTTAGACCAAACTGACAAGGCTTCGACCAAACTGGCAAGGCTTCGACCAAACTGGCAAGGCTTAGCCCAATCTGGCAAGGCTTAGACCAAACTGGCAAGGCTTAGCCCAATCTGGCAAGGCTTAGACCAAACTGGCAAGGCTTAGACCAAACTGGCAAGGCTTAGCCCAATCTGGCAAGGCTTAGCCCAAACTGGCAAGGCTTAGACCAAACTAGCCAAACTGACAAGGGTTAGACCAAATTGGCAAGGCTTAGACCAAACTGGCAACGCTTAGACCAAACTGGCAAGGCTTAGACCAAACTAGCCAAACTGACAAGGGTTAGACCAAATTGGCAAGGCTTAGACCAAACTAGCAAGGCTTAGACCAAACTGGCAAGGCTTAGACCAAACTGGCAAGGCTTAGCCCAAACTGGCAAGGCTTAGACCAAACTGGCAAGGCTTAGACCGAACTGGCAAGGCTTAGCCCAAACTGGCAAGGCTTAGACCAAACTGACAAGGCTTCGACCAAACTGGCAAGGCTTCGACCAAACTGGCAATTACACTGAGCTGTCGTGGCACTTGACAAGGTGATGTCATGTACGAACAACTGAGTGACATCACTCAATTCAATTAAACAACCCCCACACCTTCAGCCTCCTGTTATTCAGCCTTTTGCTCCCACCATTCATACCTGCCCTCCCCTCCCACCATCCCTCACCATCCTCCCTTCCCATCACAATTTCCACCTCTCGGCCTTTTCTTTTTGTATACTTAGTCGACGCTCGTATAAAAGCTAACACATAGAACATATAACAAAGGGAGTAGTAGACAAGGGGGGGGGGGGGCAACAACAGTAGGGAACAGGGACATCAGGATATCTATGGAAGGGAGAGGGCTGGGGGGGGGGGGGGTTCACGGGATAAACAAGATGGTCACTTACTCGGACTTTCAGGAAAGAAAACAGGGAATTTGAAACAGGTGGATTTAACGGGGGTAGAAAAGATCAATGTTTTGGATGGGGGAAGATAAGAGACGGTGGTGAACAGCTGCTTTAAAGACCTGGAGGGAGGAGTGGGATTGAAGGGAGTGGGGGAGTTTGCTCACCTTCACTCCTTCATTCCTCTTTTCTCCCGCCTCTGGAGCAGAGAGTCTTCATTTTGGCAGTTTAACCATAGGAGGGTTGCAGGCAGATCTTGTGCGACCTGTAGGAATATTTGCGGGACAGAGCCCAGAGAGAGCTGGGGGGGCAAGGCCAGAAAGGAGTCGGTAGAAGACGGAAAGACCACCAACCTGCCTGCGGTGAGTGAGTGAGAGGCCCTTGGAGTTAGCTTCATCGCGGGAGATTCCAATGATTCTGAATGCTTTGGTTTCAACAGCGTGAAGACGAGCTAGGTGTGAAGCAGGAGCACCAGCCCAGAGGGGAGAGCAGTATTCCATTGAGCTGCGGATGAAAGCCTTGTATGTGGTGAGGAGCTCAGGTGTGCCAAGGAAGGACTTCGAACGACGGAGGATGCCCAGTCGGCGACTGGCTTTGGAGGCCAGATTTAAAATGTGGTTTTCCCAGGAAAGATCATGGCAGATAGTGAGACCCAAAAGCTTGAGTGACAGAACTTCTTGGAGAGGATTATTCAGAAAGTAGATGGGAGGGTTGTCCAGTCGGTCTTTTCGGAGAGACATCGTAAGAGTGTGAGATTTGTCAGGATTGAAAGACATGTTCCACTTGTTTGCCCAGTCTGTGATTTTGTCCAGGTCTGCAGAGAGTGAGGAGGCTGCAGACTGCCGATCTGAGGGATGAAGAATGGAGCGACAGAGAGTAGAGTCATCAGCAAAGAGATAGAGAGGATTTTCAAGAGAGTCAGAGAGATCATTGATGAAGACCAGAAAAATCACAGGGCCTAGCACACTGCCTTGGGGAACTCCAGCCTGAACAGGAAGAGGAGATGAGAGAAACCCATTCAGGGCCACACGTTGACTACGACTAGAGAGGATGTCCGCCAGCCATGCGTGGAGATTTCCATGGATACCAAAAGAGGAGAGTTTGGTGAGCAGAGCGGGGTGTCAGACCGTATCGAAGGCACGTGATATGTCAAGGGAGACATCAGCAAAGAGATAGAGAGGATTTTCCAGAGAGTCGGAGAGATCATTGATGAAGACCAGAAATAGCACAGGGCCCAGAACACTACCTTTGGGAACTCCAGCCTGAACAGGAAGAGGAGATGAGAGAAATCCATTCAGGGCCACACGTTGACTATGACCAGAGTGGAGGTCCGCAAGCCAAGCGTGGAGAATTCCATGGATACCATAGGAGAGGTTGGTTAGCAGGGTGGGCTGCCATATTGTATTGAAGGCACGTGATATGTCAAGGGAGACAGCTCTGATCTCTTGTCTGGTGGTGAGAACCTCCTATTTATTTATTCTTGTAATTTACAGAGTGCTCGGAATTATTTTATATTATTTATTATTTTATATTATTTATTATTTTATTTTTCAGAATTTATTTATTCTTATCCTCAGGTTATTCTGACAGGGAAGTTCAGCATGTGGAGATTTTGTCGAACCAATAATTTTCATCAACTACATAGTATTAAAAAAATATTCAAAAATCATTCAAATTCTAGGTTTACTCTGCCTTATTAATTGGCAGGCCTAATTCTTGTATTGCAGAAGGGAGCCCCATAATTTATGTGTGTAAATGTTTTCCTCACAGTTTACTTTTCCTCTGCTGTCTTATTTTATAGAAACCCGGAACACCCTTAGGGAATTGTCGTACTGTGCATACATCGCTTTGACTCATTACAAGTTGGCATGTGATGGAAACTGCCGAAACCAATGCATCAAACTACAATAATTGTTCTCTCGTCACCAAATGCTTCGGTGGCACCAATGGCCTCCAACTCCAGCATCACTAAAGCGCGGCCTTTCATGAGGTCTTTGGCCGTGCAGCATCATTTTATCTTCTCGAATTGTTCCTCTGCCAATGGCTAAAGCTGTGGGATTTTGCCATGATCAACAATGGAAAAAGCCTTCCCTCTTCAACTTTCATCCCTGGAGGTTTTTCTCACTTTTAAATGAATATTTTGATCTCGATGTTTTAAAGAGAGAGAGAGAGAGAGAGAGAGAGAGAGAGAGAGAGAAAGAGAAAGAGAAAGAGAAAGAGAAAGAGAAAGAGAAAGAGAAAAAAAAAAGGCTTGTTGTCAACTCTAACCCAAGGATAAAACCGCTTCTTCTTACCTGGATATCCACTTCAACAGATTCTCAAACATTGGGACTAAAAAAAGTGACCGAGTCCTAAAAGGCCAGAGGTCTGAGATCTGTGAGGCCCATGAAGCAAAAGCCGAAAGTTGTTCATTTTGTTGCTCTTCGTTTTTCTCCCTCTGTAGTTTACTTTTTCTGTTTCATTGATTAATTGTAAGATTGTCTAAAGTGAGTTATATCAGGCTGTAGCGGCTGCCGCTGAGTTTTCACAATCGCCTTGCACCTATCAAGGACGCGGAGCGATCACCATGCCGGGCTCGTCCAGGACGCCCAGGCCTGCGCTCAACTTGCCAGGCCGCAGCCAGGACGCTGGGCCACGCCCCCTGGCGCCGGGCCTGGGCAAACCCCCTGGCGGAATAGATATATATTGCTGACTGATAAACGGTTTTTCAGAGTGCCTGAGTGTTTGATTTCATTAAAGCAACTCAGATGAATTCTAGCTTTTTGTCGCGTCCATTCTTCCGATCGACGTGGGAGCCCCGGCTCCTTCATTGGTGACCTATCGACATGGACACGGCAGTCGCCCTTAAACTGCCTACCTTCTGGGAGGCTCACGCGGCGGTTTGGTTCGCACAGGCGGAGTCCCTGTTCGCCCTGCGAGGCATCACGGCCGACGACACCCGCTTCCACCATGTGGTAGCTGCGCTCGGGTCGGTTACCGCGGCCCGCGCCCTGAGCCTCCTCGAAAGCCCGCCAGCCGCTGACAAATACGGCGCGATTAAGAAGCTGCTCCTCGATGCTTTCGCCCTCCCATCGGCGGAACGCGCACGGCGCCTGCTCGATCTGCCTGAGCTCGGCGACACGCGCCCTTCCGAGCGCATGGACTACATGCTTTCACTGCTCGGCGAGCACTCTCCGGCATTCCTGTTCCGGGAGCTGTTCTTCCGTCAGCTGCCTAACCCGGTACGCCTCGCCCTGGCAAGCACGACGATCACAGATCCCCGGGCCCTTGCCAGAGAAGCCGACAAGATCTCCGCCGCAGGACAGCGCATTGTAGCGGCGACATGGGACCCACCGCCGTCCGACGCAACACCCAGGGCGCCCGAGCACCCGGCACGGTCGACGGCCGAACTGCCGACGCCATTGGCGGCCGCTCTACCGAGCCGACCACCTCCGGCACGACGACCGAGGCCTCCACCTGACCAAGCGTGGTGTTACTATCATGCCAGGTTCGGACAGAAGGCCCGGACATGCCGACCCCCGTGCACCTTCGGCAGGCCGGGAAACGGCCGGGCCGGCGTTCATTACCAGCCATGAGCGCCGGCCACACGGGCAACTTACTGTTCATCACGGATAAAGCGTCCGGACGGCGCTTCCTGTGCGACACCGGCGCCCAACTGAGCGTCATACCCGCCTCTGACCAGGACAGGCAATCCGCGGTTTGCGGCCCCTCCTTAGTTGCGGCCAACGGATCGACTATCCGCACCTTCGGCCCGCGCAACGTCACCCTCTGCTTCGGCGGCCAACGCTTTGCTTGGACGTTTGTAACCGCCAACGTGCCCGTGGCTCTGCTAGGCGCCGACTTCCTCTGCGCACACGGACTGCTGGTGGACGTCCAACGGCGTCGTTTAATCAACGCTGAAACCTTCAGCTCCCTGGTATGCACATTGAGCAGCTCCGCGCCGACCGAGCTGGCATGCGCCGTCCCGGCGGCGAACGAGTTTGCTCGCCTGCTCACGGAGTTCCCGGCCCTCACGCGGCCGACGTTTTCGGCCGTCGCAGTACGGCATGGGATCGAGCACCACATACCAACCACGGGCCCGCCGGTCTACGCCAGGGCCCGCCGCCTCGACCCAGCCAAGCTCGCCGTAGCGAAGGCCGAATTCGACGCGTTGGAGCACCTCGGCATCGTGCGGCGCTCCGATAGCGCGTGGGCCTCGCCACTGCACATCGTGCCAAAGCCGGGGGCTGGATGGCGCCCGTGTGGCGACTACCGCCGTCTCAATGACGCTACCACCCCCGACATGTACCCGATCCCGCATATCCAAGACTTCTCCGCCCGTCTGGCGGGACGGGTCATTTTTTCGAAAATTGACCTCATACGGGGATATCACCAGGTACCTGTCAGGGCGGCCGACGTCCCTAAAACGGCAGTCATCACGCCGTTCGGCTTATTCGAATTCTTGCGGATGCCGTTTGGTCTCAAGAACGCGGCTCAGGCGTTCCAGCGCTTGATGGACGGCGTGCTGCGTGACCTGCCGTTCCTTTTCGTTTACCTGGACGACATCCTCGTCGCCAGCACGTCCCGGGCCGAGCACCTCCTCCACCTCCGGACGCTGTTCGAGCGCCTCAGCGAGCACGGCCTCATCGTCAACCCGGCCAAATGCCACTTCGGCACGACGGCCGTTGATTTTTTGGGCCATCACATCACCAAGAACGGGGCCGTGCCGCTGCCAACCAAGGTCGAGGCCATCACCACGTTCCCGCGTCCCCGCACCATAAAGGCCCTGCAGGAATTCCTGGGAATGGTGAATTTTTATCACCGCTTCGTGCCCCGCGCTGCTCAGCTCATGCGGCCCCTCTACGAAGCCCTCCGGGGCATGCCGGCCAAGCACGACATCGCCTGGTCCGCAGCAATGGATGCGGCCTTCCAAGGCTCAAAGCGGGCCCTCGCCGACGCAACACTGCTCGCTCACCCGGTGCTCAACGCTCCCATCGCCCTCACCACGGATGCCTCCGACTACGCGGTGGGCGCCGTACATGAGCAATGGGTGAACGGGGTTTGGCAGCCACTCGCTTTTTTCAGCCGGCAGCTCCGGCCGAACGAGCTCAAATACAGCACGTTTGACCGGGAGCTCCTCGGTCTACACCTGGCCGTCCGCCATTTCCGCCACCTCCTGGAGGGCCGACCTTTCACGGCGTTCGTCGACCACAAGCCATTGGTTTACGCCATGGCCAAGGTCACGGAGCCATGGTCGGCCCGCCAACAGCGCCACCTCTCCGCCGTGTCGGAGTTTACCACGGACATCCGGCACGTCGCCGGCAAAAACAACGCCGTGGCCGACTGTCTTTCCCGGGCCAGCGCGAACGCGGTCCACCTGGGCGTGGATTTTGCGCTTATGGCGGCGGACCAAACCACCGACACCACGGTGCAAGCCCTCCGGGCGGCGGACACGGGCCTCCGCCTGGCCGACATCCCCTGCGCGGACACTGTCCTGCTCTGCGACGTCTCCCAAGGCCAGCCTCGCCCCATCGTGCCCGTCGCCTGGCAACGCCGCATCTTCGCCTCCCTCCACGGCCTTTCCCACCCGGGCCGGAAAGCTTCCCAGAAGCTGGTGTCGGCGCGTTTCGTCTGGCACGGCCTTCGTCGGGACGTCCGCGATTGGACCAGCGCCTGCACGGCCTGCCAACGGGCCAAGGTCCACCGACACACCCAGGCCCCGCTGGCACCTTTCACCGTGCCCGAACGACGTTTCGACCACGTCAACGTGGATCTGGTGGGCCCCCTCCCCCCGTCACGGGGGTTCACACACCTGCTCACCATGGTGGACAGGACCACCAGGTGGCCGGAGGCCGTTCCCCTCGTCTCCACCACCACCGCCGACGTGGCGCAGGCTTTCATCGCCACCTGGGTCGCCCGCTTCGGCGCACCGGCGGACATCTCGTCAGACCGCGGTCCACAGTTCACCTCCGAGCTGTGGGGCGCGGTCGCCCGCAACCTGGGGATCAAGCTCCACCGTACTACGGCCTACCACCCCCAAGCAAACGGGTTGTGCGAGCGATTCCACCGCTCCATGAAGGCCGCGCTCATGGCCGGCCTTCAAGACGTCGGGTGGGCCGACCGGCTGCCGTGGGTCCTTTTGGGCCTTCGCACGGCCCCCAAGGAGGACCTCCAGGCATCCACCGCCGAGCTTGTCTATGGCCAGGTGCTACGCGTCCCGGGCGAATTTGTGCCCGACGCTACCAGTCCCTGGTCCGCAGCTCACCAGCGCTCGGACCTCCAGGAGGCCGCCCGACGGTTTGCCCCTGTGCCAACATCCCACCACGGTGACCCCCAGTCCTACGTCCCCCCAGCACTCCGCACAGCGGAGTATGTTTTTGTGCGTCACGACGCACATCGGTGGCCACTCCAGCCGCCGTACGACGGGCCCTTCCGGGTGCTGCGACGGGACGACAAGTCGTTCGTCATCGACATCGGCGGCAGGTCGGACCGGATTGCTGTGGACCGCCTCAAGCCGGCGCACGTGGACGTCGACCACCCACCACGGGTGGCCCTTCCGCCGCGGCGAGGCCGTCCCCCGTCCACGGTGCCCCCCACTCGACCGCCCACCACCTCACCGGACCCCCTCCCACGACCCGCCAGGGGTCGCTTTGGCCGGGTCATCAGGACCCCCCTCAAATTGACCCTGCCGGTGCAAGTCGATTCTGGGGGGACGTGTGTAGCGGCTGCCGCTGAGTTTTCACAATCGCCTTGCACCTATCAAGGACGCGGAGCGATCACCATGCCGGGCTCGTCCAGGACGCCCAGGCCCGCGCTCAACTTGCCAGGCCGCAGCCAGGACGCTGGGCCACGCCCCCTGGCGCCGGGCCTGGGCAAACCCCCTGGCGGAATAGATATATATTGCTGACTGATAAACGGTTTTTCAGAGTGCCTGAGTGTTTGATTTCATTAAAGCAACTCAGATGAATTCTAGCTTTTTGTCGCGTCCATTCTTCCGATCGACGTGGGAGCCCCGGCTCCTTCAAGGCTTTACCTGTCTGTACCTTAATCGCAGCGGTTTCTCCACTTGTGTTCATATAAATCGTCCATCGTCGTTTCAGCAACTGTCTGTTTGAGGTTGTACGTATTGATCTTTGAGGTGATCCTGGATTTTGTTACCTGCTGATCAGGATTCATGCAACACGGGGAGAAATGCAAGATTGAAAGTCACGACTTGTGGAGTAAAAAAAAAAGTATTGATTTACGTGTCACTTCCACCACCTTCCCCTCACCTACCTACCTTCTTGCACTCCACATTTCAAAGCATCCACTGGTTTATTGTTTCACTTTTTCATGAACTAAAGATACGTGATTTTCAAACATCAAGTACAAGTTTGTATAAAATGTGTTTGTAGTTGCCAAGATCGACAGTCCAAACTCAAGGTACCTGCAACTAGCGAAGCTTCTTAATAGAGAAGGTTCAAACAAGAACCTGAGTGTTTCTTTTTGAGCAGGTGTATGCACATTCGTCGGTGGTACCTTCAGATTTGATCATCCAATATGTCAATATACTTTCATCATCATTTTTCAACTTCCATCTTGTGGAGTAGCTTGCTATGCATCTAATATTTTGTGGAACACCTGCAGACGTCATTGTACTTCAATGATTTACCTTGGTGCATAATTGAAACCCTCTACCTTTCCTCCCGTGTCCCACGAAGGTTTGGTTCCAGAATCGGCGCGCCAAGTTCCGCAAGCAGGAACGAGCCGCAGCCGCCGCCGCCGTTTCCGACAAGTCGCCTCCTCCAAGAAAAAAGCACGAGGTCGTTTCAGGAGTCGATGAGGATCATGGCGAAGTCAAGGCCGCGGCCGCCGACAGCACGGCGCCACCATCGGGTCCGGTCATGGTGTGCGACCCGCCGAGCCGAGGTCCGGGGTCCGGCGACTCCCTGGGCTCCCTCGAGGCGACCCCTGGGCTCTGGCTGTCCCCCGCCGGTCTTCCGAATTCTCCGCTCGTGGTCGATTCGCTCTGTGGACCTTTTGCTTCCGTGCTTTCGTCCATGCAGCGGCCTAGTCTCGGTCACTGCAAAGCGCTACCTTGAGGAGGTCCCGCACGGTCCGTCCGAGTCCTCGGTGTACAATGTGCGACGAGCTCATACTTAATCATTAAGTTATCGGTTCACAAAGAAGCAAATGTAACATGTGATGGATGTGCTCATGTTTGGGCCTTTTTCTATTGCACGAAGCGGTGGCTACCTGTGTACCTGTACTTGTTTGACACAGACGGCCTCGCTTCGCACGTATAAAGGACCCAACCTGAGGTCGGGTGTCTTTTGTCATTTCCCACCAGGAAGAAACTTCAAACGTTCTCGTGTGTTTCTGAATTGTGTCATCACCGATATCGTTGATTCCAGAGTAAAAGGTGAAACGCTGCTGCTCAATGTTGGTGCTGCCCACAACCCTAACTATGACAGTTACCACTTTCTATCCAGGGTTCCTACATCACCTGGTATGGACCAGGTAATGCACGAGTATCCAGGGTTCCTACATCACCTAGTGTGGACCAGGTAATGCCCGAGTATCCAGGGTTCTTACATCACCTAGTGTGGACCAGGTAATGCCTGAGTATCCAGGGTTCCTACATCACCTGGTATGGACCAGGTAATGCCCCAGTATCCAGGCTACCTACATCACCTAGTGTGGACCAGGTAATGCCCGGGTATCCAGGGTTCCTACATCACCGAGTGTGGACCAGGTAATGCCCGAGTATCCAGGGTTCCTACATCACCGTGTGGACCAGGTAATGCCCGAGTATCCAGGCTTCCTACATCACCTCGTGTGGACCAGGTAATGCCCGAGTATCCAGGGTTCCTACATCACCTAGTGTGGACCAGGTAATGCCCGAGTATACAGGGTTCCTACATCACCTAGTGTGGACCAGGTAATGCCCGAGTATCCAGGGTTCCTACATCACCTAGTGTGGACCAGGTAATGCCCGAGTATCCAGGGTTCCCACATCACCTAGTATGGACCAGGTAATGCCCGAGTATCCAGGGTTCCTACATCACCTGGTATGGACCAGGTAATGCCCGAGTATCCAGGGTTCCTACATCACCTGGTATGGACCTGGTAATGCCCGAGTATCCAGGGTTCCTACATCACCTGGTATGGACCAGGTAATGCCCGAGTCGATCATATTGTCGGACAAGCTTCCCCGTTTCTGTGATGCCGCTTTTGACATGGTAAGTCGTTCTACTTCTTCCTCGTTCTACTTCTTCCTCGTTCTACTTCTTCCTGGTTCTACTTCTTCCTGGTTCTACTTCTTCCTGGTCTTCTTCCTGGCCCTACTTCTTCCTGGTCCTACCTCTTCCTGGTCCTACTTCTTCCTGGTCCTACTTCTTCCTGGTTCTACTTCTTCCTGGTCCTACTTATTCCTGGTGCTACTTCTTCCTGGTGCTACTTCTTCCTAGTCATACTTCTTCCTGGTTCTACTGCTTCCTGGTTCTACTTCTTCCTGGTTTTTTTTTTTGTTTTTTTTTGGATACAAAATCGAGGCTCGTGAAAGAGCTAACATTTATTTCACAAACAAATCAAACAGACAAACAAAATATATAAAAGAAGGGAGCGGTAGACAAGATGGGGAGAGAAGGGGCAGCACACAAACACAACATTTGAGAGCAGGGACATCGGGAGATGTGTGGGAGGGAGAGGGCTTGGGGGGGGGGGGGAGGCGTGGGAAGGGAGGGAGGGGAGAAGTATAAAATACAAGGACACCAAGGACTTCCAGGACAGAAATTGGTATTTAAAAAAAGTGGATTTGGGGTGAAATTAGCGGGGGTAGAAAAGATCAAGGTTTTGGATGGGGGAAGATAAGAGATGGTGGTGAACAGCTGTTTTAAACACCTGGAGGGTGGAGTGGGATTGAAGAGAGTGAGGGAGTTTGTTCCAGAGGCGGGAGAAAAGAGGAATGAAGGAGTGAAGGTGAGCAGAGAGTCTTGATTTTGGCAGTTTAACCATAAGAGGGTTGCAGGCAGATCTTGTGCGAAACTGTAAGAATATTTGGGGGACAGAGTCCAGAGAGAGCTGGGGGGGGGGCAAGGCCGGAGAGGAGTCGGTAGAAGACGGTTCTACTTCTTCCTGGTTCTACTTCTTCCTGGTTCTACTGCTTCCCGGTTCTACTGCTTCCTGGTTCTACTTCTTCCTGGTTCTACTTCTTCCTGGTTCTACTTCTTCCTGGTTCTACTGCTGCCTGCTTCTACTGCTTCCTGGTTCTACTTCTTCCTGGTTGTACTGCTTCCTGGTCCTACTTCTTCCTGGTTCTACTTCTTCCTGGTTCTACTTCTTCCTGGTTCTACTTCTTCCTGTTCCTACTTCTTCCTGGTCCTACTTCTTCCTGGTCCTACTTCTTCCTGGTCCTACTTCTTCCTGGTCCTACTTCTTCCTGGTTCTACTTCTTCCTGGTCCTACTTCTTCCTGGTCCTACTGCTTCCTGGTTCTACTTCTTCCTGGTCCTACTTCTTTCTGGTCCTACTGCTTCCTGGTCCTACTTCTTCCTCGTTCTACTTCTTCCTGGTTCTACTTCTTCCTGGTTCTACTTCTTCCTGGTTCTACTGCTTCCTGGTCCTACTTCTTCCTGGTCCTACTTCTTCCTGGTCCTACTTCTTCCTGGTTCTACTTCTTCCTGGTCTGACTTCTTCCTGGTCTGACTTCTTCCTGGTCCTACTTCTTCCTGGTCCTACTTCTTCCTGGTTCTACTGCTTCCTGGTTCTACTTCTTCCTGGTTCTACTTCTTCCTGGTTCTACTGCTTCCTGGTTCTTCTTCTTCCTGGGTCTACTTCTTTCTGGGTCTACTGCTTCCTGGTTCTACTTCTTCCTGGTTCTACTGCTTCCTGGTCTTACTTCTTCCTGGTTCTACTGCTTCCTGGTTCTACTTCTTCCTGGTTCTACTTCTTCCTGGTTCTACTTCTTCCTGGTTCTACTTCTTCCTGGTTCTACTTCTTCCTGGTTCTACTGCTTCCTGATCCTACTTCTTCCTGGTCCAACTGCTTCCTGGTCCAACTGCTTCCTGGTCCAACTGCTTCCTGGTCCAACTGCTTCCTGGTTCTACTGCTTCCTGGGTCTACTGCTTCATGGTCGTACTTCTTCCTGGTCCTACTTCTTCCTGGTTCTACTTCTTCCTGGTTCTACTTCTTCCTGGTCCTACTTCTTCCTGGTTCTACTTCTTCCTGGGTCTACTGCTTCCTGGTTGTACTTCTTCCTGGTTGTACTTCTTCCTGGTTCTACTGCTTCCTGGTCCTACTTCTTCCTGGTTCTACTTCTTCCTGGTTCTACTGCTTCCTGGTTCTACTTCTTCCTGGTTCTACTGCTTCCTGATCCTACTGCTTCCTGGTTCTACTGCTTCCTGGTTCTACTGCTTCCTGGTTCTACTGCTTCATGGTTGTACTTCTTCCTGGTCCTACTTCTTCCTGGTCCTACTTCTTCCTGGTTCTACTTCTTCCTGGTTCTACTTCTTCCTGGTTCTACTTCTTCCTGGTTCTACTTCTTCCTGGTTCTACTTCTTCCTTGTTCTACTTCTTCCTGGTTCTACTTCTTCCTGGTTCTACTTCTTCCTGGTTCTACTTCTTCCTGGTTCTACTTCTTCCTTGTTCTACTTCTTCCTTGTTCTACTTCTTCCTGGTTCTACTTCTTCCTGGTTCTACTGCTTCCTGGTTCTACTGCTTCCTGGTCCAACTGCTTCCTGGTCCAACTGCTTCCTGGTCCAACTGCTTCCTGGTTCTACTGCTTCCTGGGTCTACTGCTTCATGGTCGTACTTCTTCCTGGTCCTACTTCTTCCTGGTTCTACTTCTTCCTGGTTCTACTTCTTCCTGGTCCTACTTCTTCCTGGTTCTACTTCTTCCTGGGTCTACTGCTTCCTGGTTGTACTTCTTCCTGGTTGTACTTCTTCCTGGTTCTACTGCTTCCTGGTCCTACTTCTTCCTGGTTCTACTTCTTCCTGGTTCTACTGCTTCCTGGTTCTACTTCTTCCTGGTTCTGCTGCTTCCTGATCCTACTGCTTCCTGGTTCTACTGCTTCCTGGTTCTACTGCTTCCTGGTTCTACTGCTTCATGGTCGTACTTCTTCCTGGTCCTACTTCTTCCTGGTCCTACTTCTTCCTGGTTCTACTTCTTCCTGGTTCTACTTATTCCTGGTTCTACTTCTTCCTGGTTCTACTTCTTCCTGGTTCTACTTATTCCTGGTTCTACTTCTTCCTGGTTCTACTTCTTCCTGGTTCTACTTCTTCCTGGTTCTACTTCTTCCTGGTTCTACTTCTTCCTGGTTCTACTGCTTCCTGGTTCTATTTCTTCCTGGTACTACTTCTTCCTGGTCCTCCATTAATTCAGCCCAATTTAAGTTTCTTGGTGAACAGTAAACTCAGAACTAATTAAATACAAGCATTACGCGTAGGTCCCCCGACGTTGAAGTAATGAGTTGACAAAGTGGAAGACGCAAGGCGGCCATCTTGGATTTTGACGTGGCGACACAATTTTGAACAGCGTTCTTCCTTATGCGTAGATACACCCAAACACCAGATTAGAAGTTGGTACTTCGCTTATTTTTCAAGATATTCCGCTCGCAAGGTTCAGACATACATGGCGGCGGCCATGTTGGATTTTGACGTGGGGGCACAACAAATTAGAATTCGGTCCTTCGCTTACGCACGCACGCACGGACTGGCGCACGGACGGGCGCACGGACGGACGCACAAACGGACGGAGGGGAAAACCATAGTCCCCCTTTCGCTCCGCGGTGCGACTGGGGACAAAAATGGTTCCACTCCCCGTCCCCACAAATAGAGAATGAAAGGTATGAACTCGGAGAGAGATCGACGTTGAAGCTCTCAATACAAACTCAGCTGAGCAGTGAAGCATGTTTCCTGCGGAGCAGAGCCTCCGCTGGGTATGTGGTGGCCCCCTGCAAACACCATTGGGGGGGGGGGGGGTTCCATTGGCTGGCTAATAACATGGGGGGTGGGGGGCTTTGCATTGGTGGGCTAATAACATGGTGACAGATCTTCAGGTGAAGAATCGATTCATACCTTGGTTCCGGAAGTATTGGAATGACCAGCTCTGTGTGTTTGTCTCTGCGTGCACCTGTCTTTCCACACCATCATGGGTAATGTTTTGTCATATCTCGGCTATACCTGTACCGATTGTAACCAAACTCGATAGGACAGTAGTGTGGGTCAATCAGTGTGATATGTGGCCAACAATGAACTAAGTCCAATCAATGTCAATCGCTGTTCATTATTTGCCAGGTCGTCAGGCAGGTGAGCTAAATATAGCATAACAATTGTGCATTTTGTGAGGAAAGCACCAAATTTGGCACACTAGTAGACTATCATATTATGAAAAGATCTGGATATTGGGCCATCTCAGATTCAGAGATTTGATTTTTGCAAGATTTGCAGATTTTGCAAGCTGAGATTGCAACGCCAGGGACGGCCGACTCCTTCCTGCGAGCTGCCCACGTCACCCGCACAAGAAGAGCTCATCAAATCACTGCAGCGGCACCGCACATCCTGCAACACCGTGCGTATGAACGCCACTGTATGACATATGCTGATGATGCAGAAGACCTGCCTGAGTTCGAAGACAGGTGTCACCAGAGAGGAGAAGACATTCCCAACTTTCAGTACTGGGCAACTGTGCTGGAACTAGAGATGTTGGTACTGGTCCACGTGCGTTCTCTGCGGCAGGCTTCATTCACGACGTACCTTGATGCCCTGACGGAACTGGTCCCATGGTTCCATGCCTTAGACCACACACACTATGCCAGGTGGGTCCCTGTTCACCTGAGGGACACGGTTGCACTCCCAATGAAGCACCCAGATGTAGCCAGAGAATTCAGGGCTGGCAACTTCACTGTACAGAAGACGAAGAAGGTGTTCTCTTCGATCCCAATCGAATCGAAATCTTGCAAAAATCAAATCTCTGAATCTGAGATGGCCCAATATCCAGATCTTTTCATAATATGATCGTCTACTAGTGTACCAAATTTGGTGCTTTCCTCACAAAATGCACAATTGTTATGCTAAGGTGCCCCACTAAGGATAGCTTATGTAGGCCGAATGCCGAGTATGTAAAGAATGAAGATAACGCTGACTGACGCCCTCAAGGTACTTCCTCAAGATGGAGGAAATGACGTAATATCGAGTAAATGATTCCCAGTAAATTTCATTAGATTTGCTTTGAGGTCGTTTGAAAGCTTTTTAACAAGCCTTGTTTGTTTGTAATTCCTCCACCTTGTTTGTAATTCCAACTTCTTTCCTGGAAGTCCTGGCAGTGTCCATATGTTTTATGCCTCTCCCACCCCCTTTCCCATGCCTCCCCCCCAAAGCCCTCTCCCTCCCACAGATCTCTCGATGTCTCCATGTCTCTCGGTTCCTGCTCTCAAATGTTGTGTTTATGTCCTTCCCCCTCTCTCCCCATCTTGTCTACCGCTCCTGATGTTATTTGTTTTATGTGTCGGTTTGTCGGTTTGTCTTTCTGTGTGATAAATGTTCGCTCTTTCACGAGCCTCGATCTTGTATACAAACAAAACAAAACATACAAATCAAAACATAACCTTCCGCTTTTGCGAAGGTAAACATAACTAGAACGGGCACTCGGTAGAGCGCATACCTTCGCCGCAGCTACTTTTGTTGCCAAAATAAAAGACTACAAGATCTGTGTAGCAAAGCATTTTGGCATTAGTTTCATACAAATTGGACACAAATTGACCGCGCTATGGTAAAAAGACGATTTTGACCTTTTCATGACCTTGACCTTGACCTTTGACCCGATCGATTCCAAAATCTAATCAAATGGTTCCCGGATAATAACCTATCATCCCACCAAATTTCATGCGAATCGGTTGAATACTTTTTGAGTTATGCGAATAACATACACACACACACACACACAGACATACAAATAAATACACAGCGATCAAAACATAACCTTCCGCTTTTGCGAAGGTAACAAAAAGAAAATGAAAAAAAAAAGTGATAAAAACATTTTTTTTTTTAATGAAAAAGGATGTGGGGATGTTACTGTGAAAATGTACGGAAACAAGAAGAAATCAAAACTGCGAGCAGCGATGCCCCGGCGACCCAGACACCCCATTCTGATTGCTCAAGTGTGCAACAGCGTCCTTGACAACGGCAGCCCGGACCCGATTAGCAAAGTTTGAACTGAATTGATCCGAAAAATGAAGGAGGTGCATTTTAGAAGTTTTTCATGGAATCCAATATGGCCGCAATGTCACATGACCTGTGACATCATCCAGAGGATATACATCGTCCAGTGGCATACTATAAGCTCTTATCGACAAAAGGAGACCAAGTCTCTTATAGACAAAAGGAGACCAAGTCTCTTATAGACGAAATGAGACCAAGTCTCTTATCGACAAAAGGAGACCAAGTCTCTTATAGACAAAAGGAGCCCAAGTCTCTTATAGACAAAAGGAGACCAAGTCTCTTATCGACAAAAGGAGACCAAATCTCTTATCGACAAAAGGAGACCAAGTCTCTTATAGACAAAAGGAGACCAAGTCTCTTATAGACGAAAGGAGACCAAGTCTCTTATCGACAAAAGGAGACCAAGTCTCTTATAGACAAAAGGAGACCAAGTCTCTTATCGACAAAAGGAGACCAAGTCTCTTTTAGACAAAAGGAGCCCAAGTCTCTTATAGACGAAAGGAGACCAAGTCTCTTATCGACAAAAGGAGACCAAGTCTCTTATAGACAAAAGGAGACCAAGTCTCTTATCGACAAACGGAGACCAAGACTCTAATAGACAAAACGAGGCCAAGTCTCTAATCGACAAAAGGAGACCAAGTCTCTTATCGACAAAAGGAGACCAAGTCTTATCAACAAACGGAGACCAAGTCTCTCATAGACAAAAGGAGACCAAGTCTCTTATCGACAAAAGGAGACCAAGTCTCTTATCGACAAAAGGAGACCACGTCTCTTATAGACAAAAGGAGACCAAGTCTCTTATAGACAAAAGGAGACCAAGTCTCTTATCGACAAAAGGAGACCAAGTCTCTTCTTTTTTTTTTTTTTCTTTTTTTTTTGTATACAAGATCGAGGCTCGTGAAAGAGCTAACATTAATCACACAAAAAGACAAACCGACACACAAAACACAAAAAACAAGGGGAGCGGCAGACAAGATGGGGAGAGAGGGGGAAGGACACAAAAGAGAGGGGGAAGAGGGGGAAGGACACAAACACAACATTTGAGAGCAGGGACATCGGGAGGACTTGGGGGGAGGTGGGAGAGGAATAAAACATATGAACACTGCAAGGACACTGGGGTGAATTACCGGGGGTAGAAAAGAACAAGGTTTTCGATGGGGGAAGATAAGAGATGGTGGTGAACAGCTGTTTTAAAGACCTGGAGGGAGGAGTGGGATTGAAGAGAGTGGGGGAGTTTGTTCCAGAGGCGGGAGAAAAGGGGATTGAAAGAGTGAAGGTGAGCAGAGAGCCTAGACTTTGGCAGTTTAACCATAAGAGGGTTGCAGGCAGATCTTGTGCGACCTGAAGGAATATTGGGTGGACAGAGCACAGAGAGAGCTGGGGGAGCAAGGCCGGAGAGGAGTCGGTAGAAGACAGAAAGACCACCAACCTGCCTGCGGTGAGTGAGTGAAAGGCCCTCGGTGTTGACTACATCGCAGGAGATTCCAATGATTCTGAAAGCTTTGGCCTCAACAGCGTGAAGCCGAGCAAGGTGTGAGGCAGGAGCACCAGCCCAGAGGGGAGAACAGTATTCCATTGAGCTGCGGATGAAAGCCTTGTATGTGGTGAGGAGCTCAGGTGTGCCAAGGAAGGACTTCGCACGACGGAGGATGCCCAGTCGGCGACTGGCTTTGGAGGCCAGCTTGGAAATGTGGTTTTCCCAAGAAAGATCATGGCAGATAGTGAGACCCAAAAGCTTGAGCGACAGAACTTCTTGGAGAGGATTGTTGAGAAAGTAGATGGGAGGGTTGTCCAGTCGGTCCTTTCGGAGAGACATTGCAAGAGTGTGAGATTTGTCAGGATTGAAAGACATGTTCCACTTGTTTGACCAGTCTGTGATTTTGTCCAGGTCTGCAGAGAGTGAGGAGGCTGCAGACTGCCGATCTGAGGGATGAGGAATGGAGCGACAGAGAGTAGAGTCGTCAACAAAGAGATAGAGAGGATTTTCAAGAGAGTCAGAGACATCATTGATGAAGACCAGAAAAAGCACAGGGCCCAGAACACTACCTTGGGGAACTCCAGCCTGAACAGGAAGAGGAGATGAGAGAAACCCATTCAGGGCCACACGTTGACTACGACCAGAGAGGAAGTCCGCCAGACATGCGTGGAGATTTCCATGGATACCAAAGGAGGAGAGTTTGGTGAGCAGAGCAGGGTGCCAGACCGTATCGAAGGCACGTGAAATGTCAAGGGAGACAGCTCTAATTTCCTGTTTGGCGTTGAGGACCTCCATCCATTGTTGAGAAAGCAGAAGCAGCATGCCCAGAGTAGAGTGACCAGGTCTGAAACCAAATTGATGATCAGAGATCAAGCCATTGGAGAAGAGGAAAGATTTAATATCTGAAGCAATGATGGATTCCATGACTTTGCTGATAATTGGGAGAAGGCTGATTGGTCTGTTGTTGCTGGGATCTGTTTTTGCACCTTTTTTGTGCAAACCGGTGATGTTGGCTGATTTCCAAGCAGATGGCAGATGACCTTGAGCAAAAGAGAGGGTGAAGAGAACAGAAAGAGGGAGTGAAAGAGCAGAAGAACATGATTTTAGGACCCGTGGGCTGATGCTGTCAGGACCAGTTGCAGAATCAGAGTCGAGGGTTGACAGAAACTTTTCCACCTTGTCAGGAGGAAAGGACACAGAGTCCAGGAGCAGCTGGGTACGACTGGGTACGGTGGGTACAGAGAGGGATGGGTTTGGGACACAAGATTTAGAGGCAAACACAGAGTTGAGGCATTCAGCTTTTTCACGTGCGGAGTCAGCCGTTAAGCCGTTTGAGGTGAGGGAGGGGATGGAGGGGGAACAAACACCAGAAACAGATTTGACCAGACGCCACCAGGATTTGGAAGAGGGAGACAGATAAGAGAGTTCGGTCTTGAGAATGGTGAGATATTGTTTCCTGGCTCTCCTGAGGGTGGACACACACTTGTTTCGGGCTTTGTGAAAGGAAATGAGATTTCCTTCCGTTGGATTTGCTTTCCAGGAGACGAAAGCAAGTTGTTTCACGGCAACAGCCTCACCACAAGATTCCATGTACCATGGACGGGAGGAAGGGTATGACAACTGAAGACGAGATGGTATAAATCTGTGCATGAGAGAGAGCAATTTACTTTGAAAGAATTCCCAGGATGAGTTGATGTCAGAGGCGGTAGAGATGGGAGACCAGTCCAGATGATTGATGGCTGCTTGAAGACCGTGCCAGTTGGCCTGAGTGAAATGCCAGACTCGTCGACGCTGAGGAGGCTCTCTGAGAATGGTCAGAGAGATGTCCACTTTGACAAGCACATGATCAGATGAGCCGATTGGAGCAGAAGAAGAGCAGCAGACATTTTCAGGGAAGTTTGTCATAACCAAATCCAGAAGAGAAGATGCTCCGTTGACTGAGATCCGGGTCGGGAAATTGACAGATTGTGTCAGTCCCAGTGAGTCGCAGAAGTCCTTTGCTGAAGAGCCATGGCTGGTGAGAGAGGTACCCACACCCAGCCAACTGGCATGGTGACAATTGAAATCACCAAATATGAGGAAGAGAGAGTTGGGATGGGTAGATAGAAGTTGGTCCATATTATCAGACAGTGAGATGTAGATGGAGTCATCGCTGTTTGGTGGACGGTACAACACACATATGAACAAAAGGTGGGAGCGAAGGGGAAGCCGTAGCCAAAGGTATTCCTGGGGGTGAGGTGGAGAGAGGGCAGTGGAGGGCGAGTGAGGAAGAGAGGTTTTTATAAAGATAGCAACCCCACCTCCAGGACAACCCCACCTCTTATAGACAAAAGGAGACCAAGTCTCTTATCAACAAACGGAGACCAAGTCTCTTATAGACAAAACGAGACCAAGTCTCTAATCGACAAAAGGAGACCAAGTCTCTTATCGACAAAAGGAGACCAAGTCTCTTATAGACAAAAGGAGACCAAGTCTTATAGACAAACGGAGACCAAGTCTCTTATAGACAAAACGAGACCAAGTCTCTTATCGACAAAAGGAGACCAAGTCTCTTAAAGACAAAAGGAGACCAAGTCTCTGTCAGACAAAAGGAGACCAAGTCTCTTATCGACAAAATGAGACCTAGTCTCTTATAGACAAAAGGAGACCAAGTCTCTGTTAGACAAAAGGAGACCAAGTCTTATCGACAAAAGGAGACCAAGTCTCTTATAGACGAAAGGAGACCAAGTCTCTTATCGACAAAAGGAGACCAAGTCTCTTATAGACAAAAGGAGACCAAGTCTCTTATCGACAAACGGAGACCAAGTCTCTTATAGACGAAAGGAGACCAAGTCTCTTATCGACAAAAGGAGACCAAGTCTCTTATCGACAAACGGAGACCAAGTCTCTTAAAGACAAAACGAGACCAAGTCTCTAATCGACAAAAGGAGACCAAGTCTCTTATCGACAAAAAGAGACCAAGTCTCTTATAGACAAAAGGAGACCAAGTCTCTTATAGACAAAAGGAGACCAAGTCTCTTATCGACAAAAGGAGACCAAGTCTCTCATCGACAAAAGGAGACCACGTCTCTTATAGACAAAAGAGACCAAGTCTCTCATAGACAAAAGGAGACCAAGTCTCTTCTAGACAAAAGGAGCCCAAGTCTCTTATCGACAAAAGGAGACACAGTCTCTTATAGACAAAAGGAGACCAAGTCTCTTATCGACAAAAGGAGACCAAGTCTCTTATCGACAAAAGGAGACCACGTCTCTTATAGACAAAAGAGACCAAGTCTCTCATAGACAAAAGGAGACCAAGTCTCTTATAGACAAAAGGAGACCAAGTCTCTTATCGACAAAAGGAGACCAAGTCTCTTATCGACAAAAGGAGACCAAGTCTCTTATCGACAAAAGGAGACCAAGTCTCTTATCGACAAAAGGAGACCAAGTCTCTTATAGACAAAAGGAGACCTAGTCTCTTATAGACAAAAGGAGACCAAGTCTCTTATTGACAAAAGGAGACCAAGTCTCTTATAGACAAAAGGAGACCAAGTCTCTTATCGACAAAAGGAGACCAAGTCTCTTATAGACAAAAGGAGACCAAGTCTCTTATCGACAAATGGAGACCAAGTCTCTTATAGACAAAACGAGACCAAGTCTCTAATCGACAAAAGGAGACCAAGTCTCTTATCGACAAAAGGAGACCAAGTCTCTTATAGACGAAAGGAGACCAAGTCTCTTATCGACAAAAGGAGACCGTCTCTTATAGACAAAAGGAGACCAAGTCTCTTATCGACAAAAGGAGACCAAGTCTCTTATAGACAAAAGGAGACCAAGTCTCTTATAGACAAAAGGAGACCAAGTCTTATCGACAAATGGAGACCAAGTCTCTTATAGACAAAAGGAGACCAAGTCTCTTATCGACAAAAGGAGACCAAGTCTCTTATCGACAAAAGGAGACCAAGTCTCTTATAGACAAAAGGAGACCAAGTCTCTTATAGACAAAAGGAGACCAAGTCTCTTATCGACAAAAGGAGACCACGTCTCTTATAGACAAAAGGAGACCAAGTCTCTTATGGACAAAAGGAGACCAAGTCTCTTATGGACAAAAGGAGACCAAGTCTCTTATGGACAAAAGGAGACCAAGTCTCTTATAGACAAAAGGAGACCAAGTCTCTTATAGACAAAAGGAGACCAAGTCTCTTATAGACAAATGGAGACCAAGTCTCTGTTAGACAAAAGGAGACCAAGTCTCTGTCAGACAAAGGGAGACCAAGTCTCTTATTGACAAAAGGAGACCAAGTCTCTTATTGACAAAAGGAGATCAAGTCTCTTATTGACAAAAGGAGACCAAGTCTCTTATAGACAAAAGGAGACCACATCTCTGTTAGACAAAAGAGACCAAGTCTCTCATAGACAAAAGGAGACCAAGTCTCTTATAGACAAAAGGAGACCAAGTCTCTGTTAGACAAATGGAGACCAAGTCTCTGTCAGACAAAAGGAGACCAAGTCTGTCATAGACAAGAACATGAAGATGTTTAATGTGGTAACAGGAACCATTTAACCTTATATAATAAAGCGTGACGGACACAGAAGGAGCACAACAACAACAACAACAACAACAACAACAACAACAACACCAGCTCTGCCACAAAAGGTTTTCGTGTTTTTCACTGTATTTTTCATCCATTTTGAGATTTACAGATAGATTCGCCATGTGGTTGTGAAGTGCAACATGAAGTCTTCGATTAAACCCGTCAGTGAAGAGATTGGGAGCCGGTAGATTTGCATGATTGTGTTGGTTTTTTGGGGGTTTTTTTGGGGGGGGATACAAGATCGAGGCTCGCGTAAGAGCTAACATTGATCACAAAAAGACAAACTGACATATAAAACATGATAAAGGGAGCAGGAGAACAAGAAGGACAGCAGGGACATCGGGACATCTGTGGGAGGGAGAGGGCTTGGGGCGAAAGGGGAATGGGAAGGGGGGGGGGGGGGGGGGGGAGAGAGGTAAAAAAAAAAAAACACATGGACACTGCAAGAGGACTTCCAGGAAAGAAGTCGGTATTTGAAAAAAGTGGATCTGGGATGAATTAGCGGGGGTAGAAAAGATCAAGGTTTTGGAAGGGGGAAGGTAAGGGATGGCGGTGAACAGCTGTTTTGAAGCTGCGCGTCCTGAACGGCCCGGGATCTGCGCACGGAAGCTGGCGAACCCAAGTCCGCGGCTGCACGTTGCTCGGTTCGAGTTTAACTTGTGTGATTAATTCCCAGTGTGTGTGTGTGCAAGGCGCCTATGTTGGGATTTAGAGAGGTAAGAATTGATAAGTCTGCTCTCGTCCTTTTTCTGTCAATTGTAAATAAAACGTGCACATTTTGTTTCCTTTCATCCTGCTCGTGTGCGTCCTGTCCTTTAACCCACGACCCAGCATCGTTCGAAACCAAATCCGGTTGCTCAATCAGGCCCAGAAATCACGCAGCATATTAACCGTGATTCACACCAGCACAATAAAACCGCTCGGCGCACTCGATCGGAATAAGGTGTGAAACTGCGAGGGGGGGTTCATTTCCCGGTCTTTCTAACCACGCGGTCTCGAAGGTATTTGGGTAGTGACCGATAACCCTTCACCTGTGGTTGGGGGATTGGCATTTGAAGTTGCTTCGCAACCCGTCAACCACGAGTTTAGTCGCGGCCGACGGCTTGTGGACCCGGTCTCTGAGGGGGACCGGGGACTTCACCTCCACCTTGGTACGCCGACAGAACCGGGGATCCGCAACAATACTTTACTCAAGTGTCTGCTTATCTATCCACTTCTCGGTGCCATCCCACAACCGAATCTTCTTCTTCATATTTCATCACACGATTGTAATCATGAATATCAAAAGCGTGCTTTGGCACGCCATCGAAAAACAAAAAAGCAGAGACGAAATGCTGGAGAACTGTTTCCAGAGTCTAATGATATAGACTGTGATGTCTGTAATAAGGATATTAAAAATGGAGGTCTCACCTTTTTAAGTCTCACCTTCAATCACGCAAACATAAGACTATGTTTGGATACTCCATTGCAATGAGTGATAATGCATTTAAAGGACATATAAAGAGTGATAATGCATTTAAAGGACATATAAAGAGTGATAATGCATTTAAAGGACATATAAAGAGTGATAATGCATTTAAAGGACATATAAAGAGTGATAATGCATTTAAAGGACATATAAAGAGTGATAATGCATTTAAAGGACATATAAAGAGTGATAATGCATTTAAAGGACATATAAAGAGTGATAATGCATTTAAAGGACATATAAAGAGTGATAATGCATTTAGAGGATATATAAAGAGTGATAATGCATTTAAAGGACGGAAAAAGAGTGATAATGCATTTAAAGGACATATAAAGAGTGATAATGCATTTAAAGGACATATAAAGAGTGATAATGCATTTAAAGGACATATAAAGAGTGATAATGCATTTAAAGGACATATAAAGAGTGATAATGCATTTAAAGGACATATAAAGAGTGATAATGCATTTAAAGGACATATAAAGAGTGATAATGCATTTAAAGGACATATAAAGAGTAATAATGCATTTAAAGGACATATAAAGAGTAATAATGAATGCATTTAAAGGACATATAAAGAGTAATAATGCATTTAAAGGACATATAAAGAGTGATAATGCATTTAAAGGACATATAAAGAGTGATAATGCATTTAAAGGACATATAAACAGTGATAATGCATTTAAAGGACATATAAACAGTGATAATGCATTTAAAGGACATATAATGAGTGATAATGCATTTAGAGGATATATAATGAGTGATAATGCATTTAAAGGACATATAAAGAGTAATAATGCATTTAAAGGACATATAAAGAGTGATAATGCATTTAAAGGACATATAAACAGTGATAATGCATTTAAAGGACATATAAACAGTGATAATGCATTTAAAGGACATATAATGAGTGATAATGCATTTAGAGGATATATAATGAGTGATAATGCATTTAAAGGACATATAAAGAGTGATAATGCATTTAAAGGACGGAAAAAGAGTGATAATGCATTTAAAGGACATATAAAGAGTGATAATGCATTTAAAGGACATATAAAGAGTGATAATGCATTTAAAGGACATATAAAGAGTGATAATGCATTTAAAGGACATATAAAGAGTGATAATGCATTTAAAGGACATATAAACAGTGATAATGCATTTAAAGGACATACAAATAGTGATAATGCATTTAAAGAACATATAAACAGTGATAATGCATTTAAAGGACATATAAAGAGTGATAATGCATTTAAAGGACATATAAAGTGATAATGCATTTAAAGGACATATACAACAAACAACAACATGCATTTTAAGGCCATTTTCCCTGCTAGAGCGGGGGTTAGCCTTGCGGTCCCCATGACAATCTTCTCCATTTTGCCCTATTTTCTGCATCTCTCCTTGTTAACCCCCTTGCCCGCATTTCTTCTTCCACCATCTTTAGCCAAGTCTTTCTCGGTCTTCCCCGTCTTCTACTTCCTTCTACATTCATTTCCATCACTCTTCTCAACCAGTCACTTTCATCCTTCCTCAACACATGACCAAACCATCTCAACCTGTTCCTCTTCACAGCATCAATCGCATGCTCTATTCCCATCATCTTTCACAATTCATCATTTGTCTTCCTCTCTCTCAACGATACTCCGCACATCCGTCGAACCATTCGCATTTCCACCCTTTCCAACCTTCGTTGCTGCTCTACGTTCATTACCTATGTCTCGCTCCCATAAATCATAACACTTCTCACACATGCAGCAAACACCTTTCCCTTCAGCTTCAATGACACTCCCCTCCTCGTCAGCACGCCACTCAATTCCCGAAACGTCTTCCATGCACATCTCACTCTAGCAACCGTTGCCGAGTCTGATCCACCTTCTCCATTCAGCATGTCTCCGAGGTAGCAAAATGTTTTCACACCTTCCAGCTTCATGCCGTCTCCAAGATCCAACTCAACATTTCCTCCATCTGCAGCTCCCTCTGTGCACACCTTACATTTGAATGTAGCTGCCACACTGGTTAATGACCCTCTCAAACCATTACATTTTTGATGAACCCACTCAGCGCACATTGTACATTGAATGGAATTCACTCCGACACCCTTCCTGCACACAGCACATGGCCACTTCCCAGTTCTTTCCACCTCACCACATGCTTTACCACTTGCCATCACCTTCGTTTTTCCGATATTCACCTTCAGACCTTTTGTCTCCATACATTCCTTCCACGTGTTCATCTTTTCCTTCAGTCCATCCATACTTTCCGCAATCAACACCAGATCATCTGCATACAACAACTCCCACGGTAAACCCTCCTTTACGTTCTGAGCCAGCACCTCCATCACAGCTACAAATAGTAGTGGACTTAGTACCGACCCCTGATGCACTCCCACCTTCACCTCAAACTCACCACTGTTCCCGTCCTTCGTCCTTACAGCTGTGCGCGCTCTTTTGTACATTGCCATCACTACTCTGATCAACCATTCCTCCACTCCTAACTTCCTCAATGCCCATGTCAATACTTTGCGTGGAACCCGATCGAATGCTTTCTCCAGATCAACAAACCCAAGAAACAACTTCTTCCTCTTCTCCATGTACTTCTCCTGCAACTGCCTCACAATGAAAAGCGCATCTGTCGTTCCTCTTCCTGGCATAAATCCAAACTGCATTTCGTCGATCTTCACTTTCTTCCTTATCCTCCTCCCCAACACCCTTTCCAATACCTTCATTCCATGCTCCAATAACTTTATCGCTCGGTACGAGCCACACTCCAGAGGGTCACCTTTCCCCTTGTATAGAGGGACGAGGGTACTCAGTTCCCAATCCACTGGAATGCGGCCTTCTTTCACCACCAGATTACAGATCTCTGTCATTCTCTTCACACCCCAACTTCCTGCTGCCTTCAAAATATCTCCCACAACTCCCGTCGGCCCTCCCGCTTTTCTACCCTTCATTGCTTTTATCGCTTCCTCAACTTCCTTCTCAGTTATCTCCTCTGCCTGGTGGTACTTGCACCCTCCTTTCCTCCCAGGCTTCTTCATTCACTACAATGCCATTCACCCACACTCACAATACTCTGCTCAATACTCTTTCTACACACACACACAGCATCATCTGATCTAACTACTCCCTTCTGAAAGTCGCGCTCCCCGTCTTCCCTTATACTAAGTGCTCCCACGTCGTTATAATCCAACTAATCTACCTACGTCCCCTACTACAGGTATGATGTCGCTATTTAAATCTACAGTTACCTATGGTCATTTCTAAACCCTAACATTATCCAAGCCCTCCCTGGCTAGGTTTTCACCGCCATACCCCATAAAACTACAGCTCCTTTGCTCCACGTGCGAGATGAATGGTAAATGTACCATCCCTCTACATCGGGCATCCTTCACTATCACCCCCAGTCCTCTGGCACTATGAGCCCCCCTCATAAGAGGTACTGGGTCCTGCCTTGGCATCTAAAGCCGAGGCAATCCACGAGGGCGCCTGTTCGCCGGTGTAGGGTTTTATCCGGTCGGCATGGACGATCCGAGGGAGGGCTCGTGGCCCCATTTTGATCTTAACGACCACGTCACAGACTTGAGACAGGACGACCCCAGGGCCTTGCCAGGGAGAGGTGGGTTTCGGGCACCTACCCTTCCGCCTCCGGGGATTGAAGAACTAAATCTTCATCCCCGGAGCGTACTGACTACCCTGGCTCCGGTGGTCGTACCTGCGCTTCATCTTGGCCCCCGCCAGATGGAGCTGGCGGCAGGCAAAGGCATGGACCCTCTCCATGCCTTCCTCCAGGTGACGTGCGTAACCCTCCCTCGGCGGTGTATCTGTGGTGTCTGGCACAGGACCGCATAGCAAGTCGGCGGGAACCCGCAACTCCCGCCCATACATAAGCAACGCTGGACTGCATGCGCTGGCCCCGTGCTGGCTGGTTCGGTAGGCCATTAACAAATACGGGAGATGTTCGTCCCAGTCATCCTGATGGGTGGTGGTGAACAAGGCCAGTTGTTGGACCAATGTTCGATTGAACCATTCCACCATCCCGTCAGATTGTGGCCGCAAGGGCGTTGTCTGTGTTTTCCTAATTGACAGGAGTCTGCACACATCTTTTAGTCATTGACTTTCAAAATTTCGACCCTGATCAGTGTGCAGCTCCTGTGGAATCCCATGCCGACATACAAATCCTTCCACGAAGGCCTGTGCTACCACCCCGGCTTCTTGGTTGGGGAGGGCATAGGCCTCTGGCCACTTGGTGAAATAGTCCATTACAACGAGGATGTACTTATTACCTTGGTGGGTGCGGGGTAGCGGTCCTAGAATATCCATAGCCACCCGCTCAAGGGGGGCCCCCACCTGGTGTAATTGAAGGGGGGCCCTCATCCTCCGTGCTGGTCCCTTTTTGGCAGTAGAGGCGTTGCATCTCCGACACCAGTCCTGTATGTCGCGCCCCATATTCACCCAATAGAACCTACGGTGGACCCGAGATGTCGTCTTTGTCCTGCCCAAATGGCCGCCGGAGCGGGTACCATGCACCTGATGTAATATGGTGTTCTTGAATTTATTTGGAACTATCACCAGCCAGTACCAGTTCACTGGATTTGGATTTGGTTCACTTCACTGGGTTCACTGGATTTGGTTCACTGGACTGGAGTTCACTGGACTGGATTTGAGTACCAATTCACTGGTAATTCCCTGCTTGTCGTTAAAGGCGGCAAAAAGGGTTGGCGTCAGGAAGGGCATCCGGCCGTAAAACATTGCTTCAAAAAGGGGACCGAAAAACAACAACAACCACAGTTCCCAAAAAAGGCCAACCCCCGCTTGCGGGGAAAAATGGCCTCTAAAGGTGGTTTTTATCACCAGCCAGGAAGTTCTCTCAGAGGGAACCTCCACCCACTTGCGATATAAGATGTTATCCTTCAATTCCAGGGTCTGCCACTGAGCCCAATATGCCTTTGTTGGCGCACGAGGGGGGTGACCTCTTCCCCATTAGGTCTTTGCCCCAATCTGACCCATTCGTACACCGGTCCCAGGACGGGGTCCTCCCGCTGGGCCGTGCTCCATGCCAAAGTTCCAAATTCCTCGTCTGTGGTTAGTGGCAAAATTGGCCCTCTCACCCGGGTTGCACGGATGACGAGATAGGGGCGGAATCGCCCAATTGCTCCCTCTCCTCGTGTCTCGCACAAAATTTACAGTTTTCTCCCAGACAAGGACGCCCAGAGAGTGCATCGGCATTCCCATGGGCCTTCCCGGCCCTATGGGTCACATTAAAATCGTACTGCTGCAACTTTTCCAACCACCTTGCAATTTGGCCCTCCGGCTCCTTGAACCGAAGGAGCCATTTCAAGGAGGAATGGTCAGTTGAAACCAAAAATTTCTGCTCGTACAAGTACGGGTGGAAATGGTTCATGGCAGCCAGCATAGACAATAACTCTTTGCGAGTGACGCAATAATTTCGCTCGGGCCTACTCAAGGCCCGACTATAATAAGCGATCACTCTCTCCACGCCCTCCTGTATCTGAGACAAAACTGCGCCCAATCCTTCCTGGCTTGCATCCCTGTCCAGTGTAAAGGTCCCGTCACTAGTGGGGTAGGCTAGAATGGGTGCGGATGTCAAACACCTCTTCAATTTTAGGAAGGCCTCTTGGCACTCCCTTGTCCAATTAAATCGCGTCCCCTTCTCCGTAAGCCGGTGAAGGGGACGGGCTAACTCTGCAAATTTCGCCACAAAGCGCCGGTAGTAGGAGCAGAGTCCCAAAAATCCCCGCACCTCCTTGATGGTACGTGGTGCGGGCCACTCCTCTACCGCTGTAATTTTGCCTGGGTCGGTTTTTACCCCCTCGCGACCGATAATGTGACCTAGATAGGCCACCTCTCTTGCAAACAAAGTGCACTTGCTCGGGCTCAATTTCAACCCTGCCTGTCTGAGGCACCCAAACACCTGGTCCAAATTAGCTATTGCCTGGGGGAATATCTTCGCATGCACTAGGACGTCATCCAGGTATACCAGGCATGATTGCCATGGCATGCCGCCTAGTACATGCTCCATGAGTCTCTCAAAGGTGGCGGGGGCGTTACACAAACCAAACGGCATCACAGTGAACTGATACAGCCCCTTACCTGTGGAAAATGCCGTTTTCTCCTTCCCTGCCCTATCCATCTCCACCTGCCAATACCCACTCTTGAGGTCTAAAGTTGAAAACCAATTTGAGCCCGCAACGGCATCGAGGGTATCGTCAATTCTTGGCAGAGGATATGAGTCTTTGAGTGTCATGTTGTTTAGCTGGTGATAGTCCACGCAGAAACGCGTGGTCCCATCTTTCTTTTTGACCAGCACAACAGGTGACATCCAAGGACTTCCCGAAGGCCTCGGTGACACCTGCCTCGAGCATTTTTTCTACCTGCTCGTCAGCTTCCTCGCTATTGCTCCAAGGGAGCCGTCGGGCGGGCTGACGAATAGGCCGGGCCTCACCGGTGTGGATCTGATGTTTCACCAGGCCCGTATGTCCAATATCCTCGGGGGACAGGGAGAAGATATCCAAATGGGATCCAATTAATTTGTGTAAGGCCTCCCTCTGGGTATCTCCCAACTCGACGCTACATCGATTTACCATCTCGCAAATGGGATCGGGCGAATTCCTAGTACTTATTGAAAGCTCCCCCTGGGGCTGGCTCGGCTAGACGTTCTCGCCCCTCACTGCCGCGACTTCCTTAACTGGGGTGCAGCCGGCTATCTTCGTGCCCCTTACTATAGTGCGTGGTTCTGTACTAATATTAATTACGCGGACGGCCACCACCGGCCCGTCCGTTTTTACGAGGGTGCGGCCCACGAATAAACCCGGGATGGACTGTGCTGCCACCGGTTCGACCAGGCCGCAGGACTCTGCCATGTTGGGCGAGCTGACCATCGGGCCGGCACTATGGCCTCGGCCCTCAGAGGGATGGTCACGGCCTCGGAAGCCTCCAGCTCCGTCCTCTCGGCCGTGCTCACCCCCTCCAATGGTAGCTCCTCTACTCCCACTTGCAGGGTCCCCCGGCACAAATCGATTTTACAACCGCTGGCAGTCAACAAATCCAACCCTATTAAGCATGGGTCGCACACCTCCGCCACCAAAACTTCTATTTCCCTCTTTACCGACCCCAACTTGAGGGTTACAAAACCATGCCCTATGATCGGGGCCGTTACCCCGGTAGCCAGCTGCAAACAATAATTTTCCAGACGCTGGATTTTATCCCAGCCGTCTGCACTCCAATTAAGGATCACAGGGTTGATGATCGTGGCGCAAGCTCCTGTGTCCACTACGGCGTCTACCCCCACGACGGCAATTTTGCACCGAATCGTCAGGCTACCTGTACCAATTTGGCCACAATGAATGACCTGTCGCGTCAATGAGGGCGCTTCACCATCCCCTACTACCGAACACGGCCCTGTATGTCCGGCACCTTCTAGTTTCCCGGGCCCTGGCGGGGGGGTGTCTGGTGTCGGCTAGTCCGACCCGCACGGGGCGGAGTTGTTGGTCTCGGCTGCCGGGGTGCATCCCGGCGCGGAGCTCGACACTCCCACGCATGGTGACCCATCCGGCTACAATTGTAGCACCTCACCTGGGAAGGTGCTTGCCTCCGGAATTCCAAATTTCCCCCCCCTGAATGTCCGAATTGGGGCATTTGATCGTGGCCTACCGTGGGCCACCTCCGGGGCCGCCTGCCATGGTCCAGGTCCCGCCAGGCGCTGGTTCACCAGCCCCCAGACCATGCTGTCCAGGTCAGGACCCCCTTCAGGGGCGGACCCCCTAGGGGGGCCGCCACCCGTCACGGGTCCTACCTGGCGCACTGCCACTGCGTGGCGCTCACCTCCCCGGGCCAGGGGCCTCGCTGCTTCCCAACGGGCCTGGCTCAAGGTCTGCGGGCACCACATGGCGAGCTGTTGTCAGAGCTCCGGATCCGGGAAGGCCTGGATAAAGTGATCCAGCGCAAGGTTTTCCTGGGAACCCGCTGCCATGTCCGCATGTGCGATCCCTACTGTGCGGCGAATGTCGTGCGCAAGTTCCCCGATGGTCTCCTGGGGCTTACGTTTTCGCTGCGCAAGCTGAGCTTTAACAAGCTCGCTCTGCTGTTCGATGCCGAATCGGTTAATTAAGCCCGCACGGAGGGCTGGCAGGGTGAGAGCACCCGGCGGTAATGTCGTCAGCACCTCCGCCGCCACGCCGCGCAGTGCCCCCACAAGGTGTACTCCACCTTCGTCCGGATTCCAACCGTTACCCCTACACACATACTCAAACTGCAGCAGGTACGCCCGCAGATCACTCTTGCCGTGATATGGCGCGAGTGGGACCTTGTGGGTGCCCGAAGGCCGGACCCCGTGCGTCGCTCCTTGCGGGGTTAGCGTGGGGCCGAACCATTCGGGCCCCCACAGCACACTATTCCCGGCGGGTTCTCGTGCATCCCCCGTCCCTCTGAAAACTACCCTTGTCGGTGTCAATGCCTGGGTCGCCCCTCCGCATCCCGCTACCCACTCCATACTCGCACACCCTTGCTCACCAATACCTCTCGCACTCCCCATAGTCGGACATCCTTGCACACACTCTCTTTCCACGCACTCCGGACCAGTCGCACACCTCAGCCTTGGCCTTTCACGAACGCCCGGGTCCATACCAACACCCAAGCTCGCTGAACCTCCCCTCACACCATAGACATTTCCGAGCATATCGCCACTCACCTCGGCGCCTCTTCTCCTTCGCTCCTCCTCCGCCACCTGCAAACTCTTTATTTGGTCAGTAAGCACATCATCACGCTGTGAGCACAGACCTTGCACATAATCCATCACCTCCTCCTTCAGCTCCTTCTTAGTTTCCCTCCGTCTCTTTTTAATTTCACTCACTCCTTCTTCCACCTCCTCTAACTTCTGTTTCACCTCTTTTATTTCCTGGTGCGCCCCCTCGATTTCTTCCTCTAGCATCACCTTGGTCGTCTCTATATGTTTCCTGACTTCCCGTTCTTTCGTCTCCAATGTCTCTGTCACCTCGTCCAACCTCTTTGTCAACCCCTCGTGTACCATCTGACATTCTTTCTTTGTCGCCATTAATTCCTTCTTTATCTCTTTTTGCGTCGCTTTCAACCCCCCTATTACCGCTGTGTTCTTTTTTACCTGCTCCCCTAGCTCCTTCTGTCCCACTGTCAGCTGCCCTACTCCTTGCGTCAACTCCTCTATACCCCCTTGTAACCTCGCCGTACTCTTTCTCATCTCCCTCTCCATGCGCTCCTCGCACTGCTTCACCTCATCGCATACCCCCGCGACCTCTTCGCTCACACCTCGCTTTATTTCCTCCCCCATCTCTCCCCTTTCCCTTCCAGACGCCACCCTCATTTGTTCGAGCTCCCCCTTGTGGGCGACCAATTTGGTTTCCAACCCAATCCTTACCTCCTCTATCTGATTCCCCATTTGTTTGATTTCCCGGGCGGATTGCTCCCCCATTTCCCTCAATTTGCCTTCCATCTTATTTTCTAGCCCCGTTAACCCATTCTTCATCCCTTCCATTTGGTTCTCCTGGGTGGCCATTCTGTTTTCCAATCCCGTTAACCCATCCTTCATTTCCCCAATTTGGCTTCCCAATTCCCCAATTTGACTTCCCATCTCATTTCTTAATTCACCAATTTGGCTTCCCATATCATTTCTCAATTCCCCAATTTGGTTTTCTAATCCCCCAAATTTGACTTCTAGGCCCCCAATTTGGCTTCCCATAGCATTCCTCAGTCTGCCAATTTGGTCTCCCATATCATTTTTTAATTCCTCATTCCCCATTCGTATGGCTGCATAGATCTGCGCCATGAGGTCCTGCACATTCATTCCCCCGATTTGTGCAGTGGGCGCGGCCCCTGCCGCGGCCACGTGCGAGGCGCCGCCATCTTGTGCTGCCGCGAACACGTGCGAGGTGCCGCCATCTTGTGCGCCTGCAACCCCCTCTACCGCACCTTCTTCAACCTCCTCCTCTATCTCCCCCATCTCCTCCCTGGGATCCTGGGTCGACTCTACCCCCTCTTCTATCTCCTCCACCGGCATCCGACCGCCTTGACTATCCATGGCACGACTATAATTTGGATATTATAATAAAATTTCGGCCGCTCGTAATTTTGACCACATTTTTTCGATGGATTAAAATTTGGTTTGGGCTTCAAATCCCACTCCCCGACACCAATTATTACGGATCTCAAATTACAGCACTCCCCTTACCGAGGGGGGTTTAATCCCCTCGTCTATTATGCTGGCCGTCCGAGTCCTAGAAGATATCACGCTCCTTTGTGTGGTTGAGGTTGACCAGGGTGACTGGTAAATGGAGTCCCAGATACCTTCGCCAACCTTGCCGCAAAGCAGGGCGCTACTTCTGCACGAGCCACGGACAAGATGGAATTTTGCCGAGCGGTTTAGCAATCCGAAGCTCGAGCCGTTAGCAGAAAGACTAACCCGATTCTGAGCGGTTCCTATATCGTGCCACCGATATTCAATTGGGGACAGGACGCAAGCGATCGGATGAGAGTAACCAAAGAATAAGAATGGTGAAGGAAGAACAAATATGATTTATTAACTACACTAAAAGAGGAAACGAAAGGCAAGAATATACAAAAGAAGGAAATAAAAGGACATAGGGCAACCTTATACACTCTTATATACACAAAGAATTAAGTTAAGCACCCCTACACAACGAATTAGGGTAAGCACCCCCTAATATATATTCTTTGTGTATATGTATACATTGGCATATATTCTAAGGTATGTGAGATCAAATAATGATTGGTATGACATTAGCAATTACCCATTGATGAAATTGAGTGATCAAAGTGAAAAAAAGTGATTGGTTGAGTCAGTGATCCGATCACGTGGGTCCTACACACGTTATTGACGCAAAGATCGCTAGAGGTCTTCTCAGAACAATGACTGTACGTTAGAAAACATAAACGTCATCCACACTGTCCGTGATGGACCTATAGCTCCATACTTAAATTGAGGTGAAAATATGCCTAAAATTCCCAGAAAATTTCACCTTAAATTATTCAGAATAAAATATTGTAAACGGCATGATTGTTATGTTTTTATGTGACCATAATATCACTTCTCCAGAAAATATAGCAATATCATGGGTATATTACACTGTTTTGACGACAACAAACTTGTAATGTGCGAGGTTGTAAAAAAACGGGGGGGGGGTGCTTAACTTAATTCTTTGTGTATATAACATGCCCAGGACAATACAGACACACTTACACGAATGGGGTGATGGTGGTGGGAATGAAGAGAAGGATCCAAGCAGATGGTTCCAGGCTCCGGGTCTGCCGTGAAGAATGGCAGGCAGCTGGTGTCGTTAGCGCGCGACCGGACCTTACAAATGCGAGGGGCGGGGAGGCTGCGTGCGTATAGCGTGCCGAATGCTCTCAAACCAAACGGAAGTTCGTATCAAACGATCGTTCCAAGCGATCCTCTGCGCAGTTCTTCATCAAAGGGCTTCCCTCGCGCAGTTCTCTTAGATTTGACTCCTTCTCTCTCCCTGGCGCATCTCTCTCCATCTGCCCAAGAGGGCTTGGCACTTGCGCTTTTATAACCCGCTTAGAAATCAAGCCGCGCTTCATCGAGCCACGCCTATTAACGAGCTCACTTCAGCCCTGGTTGATCAGCGAGGGTTCACTGACTCCACCCTCGACGGCTCGTGGGCGAGGCCACACCTCCTCCCATGGCTCCGCCCCTTCTTTCCTCGAGCCGACCGCATGTTCAATGGAGTTTGGAGCGAGCGCTAAGGTAGCGACGACGGCAATAAGATTATGTGGCAGCATTGGGAAGGACAAGCCCCACCTGTAGGTGCTACTGGCACTTTGGAGAGAGAGATTGGGGATAATTGAAGGGGCCGAGGTTATTTGATTAATACACCGCAGATTCAACTATTGGAAACAGATCCTTACCTGAAACACATACTAATGAAATAACTAAAGAAGAAGCCTATGGTGTGCTACGTGTTGCTCGTGGCCTAACTAGGGTGCGACCTTTGACCTTTACACCAAAAATGGGAATATTTACAGGGGATTATTTATAAGGGAATATTACAGATATTTACAAAGTGGAGGGTTCTAAAAACCACAACAATATATTGTTACGGTTTTTAGAACATTCACATGTAAATTTAGTAGTAAATTCCCTTATAAATGACCCCTGTGTACATGTCCCCTTAATTGGCTGTTAATTAAAGATTGCACCTTAGTTAGTCCATGAGCAACACGTAGCGAACCATAGGACCTCTCTGTAGTTATTTCATTATTGTGTGTTTCAGGTAAGGCTGTGTTTCCAATCGTTGACTCTATGTTGCATCAATCAAATGAGATAGGGCCCCTTTCAATTTTCCCCAATCGTCTCCCGCTCTTCAAGTGCAGTAGCGGTAAGGCAGCGTTCGCTGCACGTAACAGTTGGGCTGTTTTCGTGGCCATCACACCGCCTCTGCTAGCCCAGTAGCGTTCACTGCCTGGCGCCAAACTCCATTACGCACCAGGCCAAGAAGGGGGGAGGAGCCGCCAGAGCACGGGCGTGGCACCACCTCGTCATCAAAGGTGGGGCCAGAGAGCCTTTAACGACCAACCAGGGCTCGGTGGGCATGGCTTGATAGGGCGTGGCATGAAACGTCTGGAGAGTTCGAGAGGGTTCCAAGGGCGTGGTTATAAAACCCTTGGCGCGAGGTCCCCACCAGAGACGGTGAGAAGGCAGAGACGCATGAGGAAGGAGCACTGGAGAGAGATGCGAAGAGAGACGCGTTGACGACCGGGTTTTGCTGAACCAAGAGCGAGTGCGTGCACGCGGGACACCAACAGCGTGCCGCGATTCCCGAGCATCCCTGCCCACCCATCCTGTGGACCATCTGCCCTTCTCATCCTTCCCGCCATTCCTGCCTGAAAACCCCATTAGTGTACGTGAGTTTGTTCTGTTTGTCTTGTCCCTGGGTATAAGTAAGAGTGTTTAAGAATTGCCCTGTGTATCTTCTTCTTCTTCGCCCTGTAAATTACTTTCGTTCCCTTCCTCTCTTTCTTTGGTTTTTGTATAACAATTAATAAATCCCTGTTCCTTCTTATTCTCTGGCTTCTTTCTCGTCCGATCGCTTTAGTGATTTCCCCATTGAGTACCTGTGGCGCAATTTCGGCCGAACCGCTTACAATTGGGTTTAGTCATCTGTTAACGGCCCGCGTCACGGCTCGCTTCGCTCGGCGCAATCCATCAATTACGCTACGGCTCGGGCGGGAGTATTTCCTCGCGTACCAGAAGGCGCTGGTACTTCGGTCATAGGAAGAATCGGCCTACTACCCTATTCAGCGCTGACCAGGCGTGACGTCATACCCGCGTGACGTCATACCCCCAGGACCGGTCGGACGGCCAGCTTAACAAGACAAGGGGATTAAACCCCCCTTGCTAACGGGAGTGCCGTCCCCCGGATCCATAACAATTGGTGTCTGGGAGTGGGATTTTTACCCGAAGTGCGCTTAACGCACTCAAAATTACGAGCGGCCGAAATTGTAGTAAGATCTAAATTAAACCGTGCCATGGATGATCAAGGTGGTCGGATGCTGGTGGGGGTAGAAGAAGAGGGTTTGGAGGTAACCCAGGACCCCAGGGAGGAATTGGGAGAGGGAGAGGAGGAGAGCAATACGAATACGGTAGAGGGGGTTTCAGGCGCACAAGATGGCGGCGGCGCGCACGAGGTTGGGGGCGCATGGAATGGCGCCTCGCACATGGTGACGATGGTCGAGCCCGCAGTGCCAACTAGCTGGGATCTATTTTTGGCACGGATGAGGCCCTATATGGTCAAAACAGGTGAAGACAGGAAAATAGAGGGAGACGATTCAAGGGCAGAAGTGAGAGAATTGGGGGATCAATCCGCCCAGGAAATCAAACAAATGGGGGATCAGATAGAGGAGGTTGAAGAGGGTGTAGCAGTGGGGGTTGCAGGCGCACAAAATGGCGGCGCCTCGCACATGGCGACGGGGGTCGAGCCCGCGGTGCCAACGAAATGGGATCTATTTTTGGCACGGATGAGGCCCTATATGGTCAAAACGGGTGAAGACAGGAAAATAGAGGGGGACGAATCAAGGGCAGAAGTGAGAGAATTGGGGGATCAATCCGCCCAGGAAATCAAACAAGTGGGGGATCAGATAGAGGTGGTCAAAAACGGGCTGGAAAGCGAATTGGACGCCCAAAAGAATGAACTAAAAGAAATAAGGGCAGAGTCAAAAAGGGAGGAGTCCAGGGGTAACATGGAAAAATTGGGGAAGGACTTTGGGCGCGAGTTGGGCGAGAAGGTCCCAAGGGTACGCGACGAGGTAACGCGGGTTGAGAAGCGCGGGTTGAGCGAGGCGGAGCAGGGCGCGGTTAAAATGACGGGCATAGAGATCGCGACCCGGGGTATGGGAAAGCCGGCGACCGCTGAGGTAGAGAAAATTTTATTAGAGCCAGCGGCCGTCGAGGGAAAAGACAAATAAATTAAAGGAAAAGAAATTGGAAACGAAAAGTCCGAATCATTCAAAGCAGTAGTGGAAATTGGGCTTGTAGAGACCGCAGATGTAGAAAAGCACTCGCGGCAGGGAGAAATGGAAAATGCACAAAGTCTGGATTCGCATCATGATGCTGTGCTTATTAACACCAATGAAAGTTTGCAGGTGGTGTTGGAGCGAAGGAGAAGAAGCGCCCAGGTGAGTCGTGCTGTATATTGTGCGGGGAGATTTTGCAGAAGGATGTTTGGCGCGAAAATTCTTTTCACGCGCTTGGGATCCCAGCGTACCGCGGGCGTTTGTGGGAGGTCCGTTGGGCGCTGTGTGAGAGAAAATGGCACGCGTGTGAGGAAAAAGTGTGCGTCGAAGAGTGAGTGGGTTACAAAGTGTGGGAGTGATACCGAGTGTGAGCGAGAATGCACGTCGGAGCGTAAGTGTACGGAGTGTGACACGGAGAGTGGGTTGGTGGTGGCGCGGGTGCGGGAGGGCACATCGGAGCGCGTGATGGTGAGTGTTACAGAGGATGTAACCGGAGAGTGTGCGCAAGAGTTGGCGCGAGAGTGTGCGGTGATGATTGGGTGTGCAGAAGAGTGCACACTCGTGGTGAGTGTTACGGAGGACGTAACAGGGGAAGGAAGGTGTGGAACGAAGTGTGTGAACGACGAGTGTGTGCAAGAAGGTGCGTGAGAGGAGTGGTGTGTAAGAGGGTGTGCAAATGGTGGAATGGATGTGTAAGAATGTGCGCGAGAGTGTGTGGTGAGCGTTATGAGTAGACCGGGGTATGGAGCAAAAGAGAACGAACGAAATGAGTGGTGTGAGAATGCAAAGCGAGCATCGACGTTAAACGGGATAGCGGTTACACTGACGTTTAACCGACGCGAGCTCTTGGTCCGTGCCGGGCTTTGGGTATTGCGGGAGCCGGCGGGGATCGGTGCTGCGTCACTCCTCTTCGGAGCGTCGTTGACGATTCGGGTCTGGCCCCGCCCCGCATGGTCGAGTCCGAGCCTTGCCGGGCAAGGCGACCGGCCCGGTTCGAGGGCAGGTAGGAAGGGTCGGGACGGCGCCCCCTTGTGGTTGCGGCGTTCCGTCCGGGCAAGATTGAGCCATCGGGCCGGAGACCGAAAACCTCCGCGCCGAGATGGTGCGTGGAATCTCGGCCCGAGCAAACCTCCTCCCCTGAACCGAATGCCGGACGGACTCAACCTGCAGGCGACCAAACCACCCGAATTCATTGCTCGGCTTTGCGAAGCCGAGTTTTAATGATGTAACGACGCACCGAGAGGCTCAAGTGAGTGGACTGTGAAGATGATAGTGTTTTGATTCGAAATTGGAAATAGTGAATAGGATTGGCAAAATGGATTGGCAAATTTGATGGGTAAAAATGATTGGCAGTAATGATTGGCAAATTTGATTGGCAGAGAATTGAATGGGCAAAATTGATAGGGGAGATGCCCGATGTGGAGGAATGGCAACTCTGCCATCCCTCACATCCCCCGGGCACATGAGCTATAGTTTATGGGGTTGTGGCGGTGAAAACCAAGCCAGGGAGGGTTTGGATAATGGATTAGGGATCTAGAGAAATGACAATAGGTAATGGTAGGGTCAAGTAGCGACATGATACCCGTAGTAGGGGACGTAGGTAGATTAGTTGGATTATAACGACGTGGTATGTGCAATAGTGTAAGGGATGACTGGGGATGCACTAAGTTAGAAGGACACCAGCTAGTTAGATGATGCTGTGTGTGTGAGAATATTGGTGTTGAGCAAATGAGGAATTGGTTGAGAATGGCCGTGTGTGTGTGAGAATCTTGGTGTTGAGCAAATGAGGAATTGCTCGTGAATGGTGCAGTGTGTGTGAAGGAGGTGATGGAGCAGCGTATGGTGAAAAGTGCGATTGTGAGTTGTATTGAGCGAATGGTCCTGGAGGAAGGAGGGTGCAGGGGGCACCAGGTGTGATGGAACAGGTGAGTGTGCAAGTGCAGGTGAAGCACAGGTGGATGGGGAATGGTTGTATGGAATAGATGGAATGGAGTATGGAATGGATGGTGTGGAGTGAGTAGTGTGGAATATGTGGAGTGGAGTGGTTGGTGCGAACGGAGTGGATGGGGAAGGATGGACACCCTCACGAATACCCGGGGAGGGTAGTTTAAACGTAGGTAGAGGAAGTAGGTAAATTGTGGTTGGATATTGGCATCTGTGGTGCGGGTAGTTGCACAGGAGTGTTGTGATTGGTGCATGAGTAAAGTGGAATGGCTGGGCGTGTGGCCTGTTAGTGAGAAAGATTAAATGGGCACTCCGCCACTGTTAGTATGTCGGCCAGGTGAGGCCGCAGGTAGGCTCTGGGAGCCAGTACTTGTTCAATGGGGCCTGAGGATCCAGTGGATGGACCCGGGTAGCCCGACGCCAGAGAGGGCGGTAGGGGGTGAGAGCGCCAGAGGGCCTTCCCCAGGTAGGTTAGGGTAAGGAGCAGGTAAGCTCGGGAGACAACTGCAGTGGCGGGGGTGTGCAGGTGAGCGGACCTGCTGGGAGCGCCACACGATCCAGCCCGGAAATTGTGCGAGGGCACAGGGAGTAGAATCGGGGGAGTGAGACCCCAAATTGGTGAGCGCCACAGTTTGGTCAATGGGAGTTCGGTTTTTAGAACCACATAGTGTAAAATGGCCAATGGTTTGGCAGGGAAAGACCCCGGGTAGTGTAAAGTGTGTTAAAGTCATTTAGAAGGTAGTTAGGTTTGAAAGCCTCTTCGCACCATCCGCAGCCACTCACCAAGGTGACAGGACTCCACACCACCGGTTTTTGCAAATGTCTGGTATGTAAGACGCATCATGACGTGGGGGTGACATTGTGCTTGTTTTTATTCCATCTCTTCCTCCTTAGGAGGGATTGATGAGAAATTGGGATTGATGGCAAATTTGGTTTTAGAGGGATTGTTGATGATGAATTTGGTATAGAGGGGAGATATGGGGAAGACAGGACGTTAGTGACGAATTTGTAAAATTGTGTAAATACGGGGTAAGGGCCAAGGGTGGATTAGGTGACAGGGGGGGAGCGTACTGTAGGGACGAGCTTTCTCCGCTCGCTCTCCTGCGCACCTCACCTCTGCATTACTTTGTGTTGATGTGTACCCTTGCACCCTTGCACCCCGCTAACCCTGCTTTGTCTTCCTTCCCCACTCATGGATTTGTTTCTTTTGGGCCCGGGGGGAGTGCGCAGGTGCCCGCAGTTGTGTGCCCGCACCCTCGCTGCTGCCTGCCTGGACCTCACGTTGTTGTGGCCGAGCACCACCATATGGACCACAGGTCTGTGGCCGAGCACCACATTCATGGACCCCACCTTTTGGGGCCTGGCACCTCTGCTGGGGACCGGCCATTGTGGCCAGATCTTGCTTGCGGACCACGGTAAAGGTGGCACCTAAGCCATGCAGGTGGACCACCCTTAGTTGGCCCCTGCTGGCCATAATTAAAGAAATTGACACGTTTTTTGCCTTCTTTTTATTACCAAATAGGCCGCAAGCAAAGAAGTCATCCAGAACAATCGGCCCAGCAGAGAAGACGTCGCAAGGCATCGTTTATTGAACTGTGATGACTGTGCACCCACCGGATGGTGCTTTTGGTGCTTTTTGTGCATATTGGTGCTTTGGTGCTTTTTGTGCATATTGGTGCTTTGGTGCTTTTGGTGCTTATTGGTGCTGGTGGTATCGGTGCAGTGCATGCCTTTCCTCTTTTCAAAACATCTTTTTTTTTGTTTCCCAAAAGACAGGTCCTGGGTTCGCGTTGTAAATACTAACTAGTGTCTTTGTAAATAATGCTCCCCACTGTCAATGTGTAGTTTGAGAATTAATTCCGTGATTCGGTTATCCTGTGGGCGTGAATCTGTTAGATAGAATTCAACGCAGCAGGCGGGACATACTTAGTTGTTTTAAAAATGTCGCACTCAGGGTGAAGTTAATAGTAGAGGGATACCACACCTGAGTGTCACACTAAGATAAAGTTCTTTCAGGCCGGGACGGCCCTGGAGGTAATGAGGGTGCAGTGTTGTGGTTTTTAGAACCCTCCACTTTGTAAATATCTGTAACATTCCCTTATAAATAATCCCCTGTAAATATTCCCATTTTTGGTGTAAAGGTCAAAGGTCGCACCCTAGTTAGGCCACGAGCAACACGTAGCACACCATAGGCTTCTTCTTTAGTTATTTCATTAGTATGTGTTTCAGGTAAGGATCTGTTTCCAATAGTTGAATCTGCGTTGTATTAATCAAATAACCTAGGCCCCTTCAAATATCCCCAATCTCTCTCTCTCTCCAAAGTGCCAGTAGCACCTACAGGCGGGGCTTGTCCTTCCCAATGCTGCCACATAATTTTATTGCCGTCGTCGCTGCCTTAGCGCTCGCTCCAAACTCCATTGAACATGCGGTCGGCTCGAGGAAAGAAGGGGTGGAGCCATGGGAGGAGGTGTGGCCTCGCCCACGAGCCGTCTAGGGTGGAGCCAGTGAGCCCTCGCTGACCAACCAGGGCTGAGGTGAGCTCGTTAATAGGCGTGGCTCGATGAAGCGCGGCTTGATTTCTAAGCGGGTTATAAAAGCACAAGCGCCAAGCCCTCTTGGGCAGATGGAGAGAGATGCGCCAGGGAGAGAGAAGGAGTCAAACCTCAGAGAACTGCACGAGGGAAGCCCTTTGATGAAGAACTGTGCAGAGGATCGCTTGGAACGATCGTTTGATATGAACTCCCGTTTGGTTTGAGAGCGTTCGGCACGCTATACGCACGCAGCCTCCCCGCCCCTCGCATTTGTAAGGTCCGGTCGCGTGCCAACGACACCAGCTGCCTGCCATTCTTCACGGCGGACCCGGAGCCTGGAACCATCTGCTTGGACCCTTCTCTTCCTTCTCAGCACCATCACCCCATTCGTGTAAGTGTGTCTGTATTGTCCTGGGCGTGTTATATAAGATTGTATAAGGTTGCCCGATGTCATTTTATTTCCTTCTTTTTTATATTCTTGCCTTTCGTTTCCTCTTTTAGTGTAGTTAATAAATCATATTTGTTTTTCCTTCACCCTTCTTATTTTTTGGTTCCTCTCATCCGATCGCTTGCGTCCTGTCCCCAATTGAATATCGGTGGCACGATATAGGAACCGCTCAGAATCGGGTTAGTCTTTCTGCTAACGGCTCGAGCTTCGGATTGCTAAACCGCTCGGCAAAAGTAGCGCCCTGCTTTGCGGCGAGGTTGGCGAAGGTATCTGGGACTCCATTGACCAGTCACCCTGGTCGACCTCAACCCCGCAAAGGAGCGCGATATCTTCTCGGACTCGGACGGCCAGCTTAATAGACGAGGGGATTAAACCCCCCTCGGTAAGGGGAGCGCTGTAATTTGAGATCCGTAACAATATAATACATGACTCATTATACTTCTCCTTAAAACCAATGTTCTGTCAATAGCCGAAATAAGTCTTACTAATTTTCAGATTAGTAAGTAATCTAAACTAACTAACTAATTTTCAGTAGGCAACGTGTGGCCCTGAATGGATTTCTCTCAGCTCCCCTCCTGTTCTGGCTGGAGTTCCCCAAGGTAGTGTTCTGGGCCCTGTGCTATTTCTGGTCTTCATCAATGATCTCTCCGACTCTGGAAAATCCTCTCTATGTCTTTGCTGATGACTCCACTCTCTGCCGCTCCATTCCTCATCCCTCAGATCGGCAGTCTGCAGCCTCCTCACTCTCTGCAGACCTGGACAAAATCACAGACTGGTCAAACAAGTGGAACATGTCTTTCAATCCTGACAAATCTCACACTCTTACTATGTCTCTCCGAAAAGACCGACTGGACAACCCTCCCATCTACTTTCTCAACAATCCTCTCCAAGAAGTTCTGTCGCTCAAGCTTTTGGGTCTCACTATCTGCCATGATCTTTCTTGGGAAAACCACATTTCCAAGCTGGCCTCCAAAGCCAGTCGCCGACTGGGCATCCTCTGTCGTGCGAAGTCCTTCCTTGGCACAGCTGAGCTCCTCACCACATACAAGGCTTTCATCCGCAGCTCAATGGAATAATGTTTCCCCCTCTGGGCCGGTGCTACTGCCTCACACCTAGCTCGGCTTCACGCTGTTGAAACCAAAGCTTTCAGAATCATTGGAATCTCCTGCGATGAAGCTAACTCCGAGGGCCTTTCACTCACTCACTGCAGGCAGGTTGGTGGTCTTTCTGTCTTCTACCGACTCCTCTCCGGCCTTGCTCCCCCAGCTCTCTCTGTGCTCTATCCCCCTAATATACCTTCAGGTCTCACAAGATCTGCCTGCAACCCTCTTATGGTTAAACTGCCAAAATCTAGGCTCTCTGCTCACCTTCACTCTTTCACTCCCCTTTTCTCCCGCCTCTGGAACAAACTCCCTCACTCTCTTCAATCCTACTCCTCCCTCCAAGTCTTTAAAACAGCTGTTCACCACAATCTCTTATTTCCCCCCATCCAAAATCTTGATCTTTTCTACCCCCGCTAATTCACCGCAGATACACTTTTTTTGAAATCCCAACTTCTTTCCTGGAAGTCCTTGCAGTGTTCATTTGTTTTTTCCTCTCCCACCTCCCCCCAAGCCCTCCCCCTCCCACATTTCTCCCGATGTCCCTGCTCTCTAATGTTGTGTTTGTGTCCTCCCCCTCTCTCCCCATCTTGTCTACCGCTCCCCTTATTTTTGTGTTTTATGTGTTGGTTTGACTTTTTGTGTGATTAATGTTAGCTCTTTCACGAGCCTCGATCTTGAATACAAAAAAGGAAAAAAACAAAAAACAAAAAAGATATCAATGGTTAAAGAATATTTCGATCTATAATTATCTACACATGCGGCATGAGCGAGGAGGACCTGGGATAATTGTGTTGTAGCGGTTACCGCTGGATGCACACAATCGCCTTGCACCGGCCAGAACACGGCCAGACGCGCCTCTCCCGGGCATGCCCGGACTCACTGTTCCCGGGCACGCCCGAACCTCCCGGGCACGCCCGGTCTCGTCTTTCCCGGGCATGCCCGCTCTCGCCTTTCCAGGGCTCGCCCAGAGCGTCCGGGCATGCCCGCTATCGCCTTTTCAGGGCTCGCCCAGAGCGTCCGGGCACGCCCAGCCTCGACTTGCCAGGCCGCAGCCAAACACGCCCGGGCAGGTCCAGACTCGCCTTTCCAAGGCTCGCCCTTGACACCCGGGCATGCCCGGTATAGCTTTTGCCGGGCAAACTTCCCGACATAAATGTGTATATATATTGCTGCCCGATAAACGGGCTTGTCAGAATACCTGAGCTGTTTTGTTTCAATAAAGCAACTCGGACGAATTCCGTCTTTGGTCGCGTCAATTCTTTCGACTCGCGTTGGAGCGCAGTTCCTTCATTGGTGACCTACCGACATGGATACGGCAGTGACGCTTAAACTGCCTACCTTCTGGGAGGCTCACGCGGCTGTTTGGTTCGCTCAGGCGGACTCTCAGTTCGCCCTGCGAGGCATCACCGCGGATGACACCCGCTTCCACCATGTTGTGGCGGCGCTCGGTTCCGCCACCGCGGCCCGCGCCTTGAGCCTCCTCGAGCACCCGCCGGCTGCTGACAAATACGACGCGCTGAAGACACTCCTCCTCGACACTTTCGCCCTCTCACCGGCAGCACGCGCACGGCGCCTGCTCGCTCTGCCCGAGCTCGGCGACACGCGCCCGTCAGAGCGCATGGACTATATGCTCTCGTTGCTCGGTGAGCACTCTCCGGATTTTCTGTTCCGCGAGCTGTTCCTTCACCAGCTGCCTCACCCGGTACGCCTCGCCCTGGCTGGCACGTTGATCACGGATTCCCGCGCCCTCGCCAGGGAAGCCGATAAGATCTCCTTGGCGGGCCAGCACATCGGCGCGGTTACCTGGAGCCCGCCGCCGTCCGAGGCGATGCCCACGACGCCCGAGCGCCCTGCGCGGTTGGAGGCCGAACTGCCGGTGCAACTGGCGGCCGCCACGCCGCACCGCCCGCTTCCGACACGACGGCCGGGGCCTCCACCTGACCGGGCGTGGTGTTATTACCACGCCAGGTTCGGACACAAGGCTCGGACGTGCCGGCCCCCATGCACTTTCGGCAGGTCGGGAAACGGCCAGGCCGGCGTTCATTCCCAGCCATGAGCGCCGGCCACTCGGGCAACTTGCTGTTTATTCGGGACAAAGCGTCTGGGCGGCGTTTCCTGTGTGACACCGGCGCCCAACTGAGCGTCATATCCGCCTCCGAGCAGGACAGGCGGGACGCCGTTTGCGGCCCCTCTTTGGTCGCTGCTAATGGCTCGGCCATATGCACTTTCGGGCCACGCGTCGTCACCCTCTGCTTCGGCAGCCAGCGTTTTCAATGGACTTTTGTGACCGCCTGCGTCCCCATGGCTTTGCTGGGCGCCGACTTCCTCTGCGCGCACGGGCTGCTGGTCGACGTCAAACGTCGTCACCTTGTCAACGCCGAGACCTTCAGCTCCCTGGCGTGCACGATGAGCAGCTCCGCGCCGACCGAACTGGCGTGCGCCCTCCCGGCAGCGAACGAGTTCGCTCGCCTGCTCGCGGAATTCCCGGCCCTCACGCGGCCGACGTTTTCGGCCGTCGCGGTGCGGCACGGGATCGAGCACCACATACCCACTACGGGCCCGCCGGTCTACGCCAGGGCCCGCCGCCTCGACCCGGCCAAGCTCGCCGTGGCGAAGGCCGAGTTCGACGCGTTGGAGCACCTCGGCATCGTGCGGCGCTCCGATAGCGCGTGGGCCTCGCCACTGCACATCGTGCCAAAGCCGGGGGGTGGATGGCGCCCGTGTGGCGACTACCGCCGTCTCAACGACGCTACCACCCCCGACAGGTACCCGATCCCACATATTCAGGACTTTTCCGCCCGTTTGGCGGGACGGGTCATCTTTTCTAAAATTGACCTGATACGGGGCTACCACCAGGTACCTGTCCGGGCGGCCGACATCCCGAAGACGGCCGTCATCATGCCGTTCGGCCTGTTCGAATTTTTGCGGAGGCCATTTGGCCTCAAGAACGCGGCCCAGGCGTTCCAGCGCTTGATGGACGGCGTGCTGCGCGACCTGCCGTTTCTTTTCGTCTATCTGGACGATATCCTCGTCGCCAGCACGTCCCGCGCCGAGCACCTCCTCCACCTCCGAACACTGTTCGGTCGCCTCAGCGAGCACGGCTTAATTGTCAACCCGGTCAAATGCCACTTCGGTGCGACGACCGTTGACTTTTTGGGCCACCGCATCACCAAGACCGGGGCCGTGCCGCTGCCGACCAAGGTCGAGGCCATCACCACGTTCCCGCGTCCCCGTTCCATCAAGGCCCTCCAAGAGTTCCTCGGCATGGTGAATTTTTATCACCGATTCGTGCCCCGCGCTGCTCAGCTCATGCGGCCCCTTTACGAGGCCCTCCAGGGCAAGCCGGCCAAGCACGACATCGCCTGGTCCGCAGCAATGGATGCGGCCTTCCAAGGCTCAAAGCGGGCCCTCGCCGACGCAACGCTGCTGGCTCACCCAGTGCTCAACGCGCCCATCGCCCTCACTACGGACGCCTCCAACTACGTGGTGGGCGCCGTCCATGAGCAATGGGTGGACGGGGTTTGGCAGCCACTCGCTTTTTTCAGCCGGCAACTCCGGCCGAACGAGTTAAACTACAGCACGTTCGACCGCGAGCTGCTCGGGCTATTCCTGGCCATTCGCCATTTCCGACACCTCCTGGAGGGCTGCCCGTTCACGGCTTTCGTCGACCACAAGCCGTTGGTCTACGCAATGGCTAAGGTCACGGAGCCGTGGTCGGCCCGCCAGCAGCGCCACCTCTCCGCCGTGTCGGAGTTCACCACGGACATCCGGCACGTCGCCGGCAAAGACAACGCCGTGGCCGACTGTCTTTCTCGGGCCAGCGCGAACGCGGTCCACCTCGGCGTGGACTTCGCGCTCATGGCGGCCGACCAGACCACCGACGCCTCGGTGCAGGCACTCCGTGCGGCGGACACGGGCCTCCGCCTGGCCGACATTCCCTTCGCGGGCACCGTCCTGCTCTGCGACGTCTCCCAGGGCCAGCCTCGCCCCATCGTGCCCGTTTCCTGGCAGCGCCGCATCTTCGCCTCCATCCACGGCCTTTCTCACCCGGGCCGGAAAGCTTCTCAGAAGCTGGTGTCGGCGCGTTTTGTCTGGCACGGCCTTCGACGAAACATCCGCGACTGGGCCAACGCCTGCACGGCCTGCCAGCGGGTCAAGGTCCAACGCCACACCCAGGCCCCGCTGGCACCTTTCGCCGTGCCTGAACGGCGTTTCGACCACGTCCACGTGGACCTGGTGGGTCCCCTGCCGCCCTCGCGGGGGTTCACCCACCTGCTCACCATGGTGGACAGGACCACCAGGTGGCCGGAGGCTGTGCCCCTCGCCTCCACCACCACCGCCGACGTGGCGCAGGCGTTCATCGCCACCTGGGTCGCGCGCTTCGGCGCACCAGCGGACATCTCGTCCGACCGCGGCCCACAGTTCACGTCTGAGCTTTGGGGCGCGGTCGCCCGTTCGTTGGGGGTCACGCTGCACCGCACCACGGCCTACCACCACCAAGCCAACGGGTTGTGCGAGCGGTTTCACCGCTCCATGAAGGCCGCACTCATGGCCGGCCTTCAGGACGACGGTTGGGCCGACCGGCTGCCGTGGGTCCTTTTGGGCCTTCGCACGGCCCCGAAGGAAGACCTCCAGGCGTCCGCCGCCGAGCTCGTCTACAGCCAGCCGCTCCGCGTCCCGGGCGAATTCGTGCCCGACGCTACCAGTCCCTGGTCCGCCGCTCGCCAGCGCTCGGACCTCCAGGAGGCCGCCCGACGATTTGCCCCCGTGCCGACGTCCCGCCACGGTGGCCACCAGTCCTACGTCCCCCCGGCGCTTCACACAGCGGAGTACGTCTTTGTGCGTCATGACGCGCACCGGGGGCCACTCCGGCCACCGTACGACGGGCCCTTCCGGGTCCTGCGACGGGGCGACAAGTCTTTCATCGTCGACTTCGGCGGCCGGCCGGACCGGATTTCTGTGGACCGCCTCAAACCGGCGCACATGGACGTCGACCGACCACCACGGTTGGCCCTTCCTCCGCGGCGAGGCCGCCCCCCGTCCACAGTTCCCCCCGCTCGACCACCCACCACCACGTCGGACCCCCCCCCCCCACGACCCTCCAGGGGTCGCTTCGGCCGGGTCATCCGGACCCCCCTTAAATTGACCCTGCCGGTGCAGGTCGATTCTGGAGGGGCGTGTGTAGCGGTTACCGCTGGATGCACACAATCGCCTTGCACCGGCCAGAACACGGCCAGACGCGCCTCACCCGGGCATGCCCGGACTCACTGTTCCCGGGCACGCCCGAACCTCCCGGGCACGCCCGGTCTCGTCTTTCCTGGGCATGCCCGCTCTCGCCTTTCCAGGGCTCGCCCAGAGCGTCCGGGCATGCCCACTATCGCCTTTTCAGGGCTCGCCCAGAGCGTCCGGGCATGCCCGCTATCGCCTTTCGAGGGCTCGCCCAGAGCGTCCGGGCATGCCCGCTATCGCCTTTCCAGGGCTCGCCCAGAGCGCCCGGGCACGCCCAGCCTCGACTTGCCAGGCCGCAGCCAAACACGCCCGGGCAGGTCCAGACTCGCCTTTCCAAGGCTCGCCCTTGACACCCGGGCATGCCCGGTATAGCTTTTGCCGGGCAAACCTCCCGACATAAATGTGTATATATATTGCTGCCCGATAAACGGGCTTGTCAGAATACCTGAGCTGTTTTGTTTCAATAAAGCAACTCGGACGAATTCCGTCTTTGGTCGCGTCAATTCTTTCGACTCGCGTTGGAGCGCAGTTCCTTCAGTGTAATGTAAATATGTAAAATGGATTTTAGTATAAAGAATAATTTTATTATGGAAATACAAATGAATACAACATATTGCGATGTTTGGCTGGAGGAGATGGAGGAGGACAAGGAGAACAAGGAGAATGAGGAAAAGGAGAACAAGGAGAATGAGGAAAGGCAAGTGGAGAAAGAAGCGATTCATAAAAGAATACTGACATTCTGGGAAAGAACTTGGGATCAACGCATGGAGGAGGAAAATAAAGAATATGCCGAGCTATTGAGAAGATATGACAAGCAGCTATATAGAGCTTACAGAATATGAGCTTAATAAAAAATAATATAATTAAATAAAAACAATTTGGAAATAAAATAAAAAAACTAAAATATATAATTCACAAATTATATATTTCTCAAAATAATTGGAAATTAAATTGAAAAGAAATTTATTTTGGAAAATTGAAAATTAAAATTTTTTGGGAAAATTAAAAAATTGGAAATGAAATAATTTTTTTTGGAAAATTTAAAAATGAACCATGTTGAACCACATTGAACGATGTTGATCCATATTGAACCATATTGAACCATATTGAACCATGTTGAACCATGTTGAACCATCTATCTATAATTCCAGTAATCTCTGTGTGTGTGTGTGTGTGTATGTCTGTGTGTTTGTCTGTGTGTATGTCTGTGTGTTTGTCTGTGACCGCTGTTTCTCGACAACCACGGGTCCGATATACTTTAAACTTGTCAGGTATATTGCTGGGGACCCGAGGATGTGCCTTTTCAAGGTTTCATATTAATCGGAGAAGTAGTTACCGAGCTATGTCCAAAAAACGATTCAACCAATCAGAGAGCAGCGAGCTATCACGTGTGCCGAACGTGGCGAACAGACTCTGCCTCGGACGGCACATTTGAGAGCGTATTCATTTATTTCACGTTGGCAAACTATGTTGGCGCTATGTTGGCGTTAAACTATGTTTTAAAACTAATTAAAACTAATTTGCGATTCATCGTAACTGCGATATGCGACCTTCCGGACAGTCAAATGAGGACGTCACTTCCGGACTTACGGATAGTCATAGTGACGACGTACTGATGCTGAACGTGGCGAGCAGACGCTGCCTCGGACGGCACATTTGCGAGCGTATTCATTTATTTGACGTTGCAATCTGTGTTGATTGTTGTAAGGTACGATCGATTGTAGTACACGTTTATAATAACTCTGCCGATACAGGCCCGATTAACTGCAGCGCCATCCGAGCTGCGGCGTCGGGACGATACATTCATTGTACGGTCACATCACGCACTTACGGGCACGCCCATGGGCCCATGGGCACGCCCATGCATGCATGGGCGAAGACATTTTTTTTTTTTTTTTTGGCAAGGAACGGGCACCCACGTACGGGCACGTCCTAGTCTCCATCTCATCTGCTCCATCATTTGAACACCTGGCTTTAAAACTCTCTGGTCACACGCAGTCAGTCATGGCTGTCGTCTACCGCCCTCCCAAACCACACCCATCATTCCTGTCTGACTTCTCCTACTTTCTGACCCAGCTATGTTCCCTCTCCCCCTCAATCCTCCTCCTTGGTGATTTCAATATCCACATGGACTCCACTGACTCCACAATAACCACTGACTTCACTGATTTACTCACCTGCTTTAACCTCACTCAACATGTCGACTTTCCTACCCATATCCGTGGTCACATTTTGGACCTTGTCTGCTCCACTGGATTAAATTTGCACCATCTCTATGGCTCCGACCTCACCCTCTCTGACCACTTAGCCATCACTCTGACCATCAACATCCCCGCCCCAACACCAAGGCATTATCGCACAATCAACTTCCGTAAGCTAAACGCTCTTTCACCTACCTCATTCTCATCCACCCTCTCTGAAAAAATGTCCACTTCTCCCTTCATTGACCTCCACACCCCTTCCGACCTCACTGACTACTACAACCACACTCTCTCCTCCTGCCTTGACCAGCTTGCGCCTGTAAAAACCAAAACAGTTTCTTTCACCCATTCTGCTCCCTGGTTTACCCCTGAACTCCACCTGATGAAAACTCGTGCTCGCCAACTTGAAAGACTCCGCAATAAAACGGGTCTCACAGTTCACTCCCAAGCCTACAAGGACCACATACAACACTACAAAGATGCCCTCTCCCGCGCCCGCTCTGCCTACTACTCTCAAATTATCCACTCTGGCTCCGGAAACCCAAAAGCACTCTTCTCGACAATAAACAAACTCCTCCGCCCCCTGAACACCACCACCCAGTCATTCACAGTAGACAACTGCATCTCCTTCCTCTCTTTCTTCCAACGCAAAATTGACAACATCTACAACAGCTTGACCACCGCCGCACCCGCTCCCCCTCCAACCACCTGCCCCCCCCTTGTCCTGCCATCCCCTGTCTCGGTTCTCCCCAATCTCTCCTACTGACCTCTCTGAACTCCTCATAGGAATGAAAACTGCCACCTGCACTCTTGACCCCATCCCCTCCAGCTTTGTCAAAGCCTCCCTCCCTGCTCTCTCTCCACTTATCATTGCAACAATAAACTCCTCCCTGTCTACAGGCATCGTCCCACCTTCCCTCAAAATTGCTGCTGTTACCCCCATTCTAAAAAAACCTGGTCTAAACCCTGACACCCTAAACAACTTCAGACCCATCTCCAACCTACCCTTTCTGTCAAAAGTTTTGGAACGCGCTGTAGCCACTCAACTCAAACATCATCTCTCTGCCAATAACTTGTATGAAACATTCCAATCCGGATTCCGCTCCAACCACAGTACTGAAACTGCTCTCCTCAAAATCACCAACGACCTTCTCCTCTCCTCTGACGCTGGCAACCTCAACATTCTCGTCCTCCTCGACCTCAGCGCTGCCTTTGACACCATCGATCACACTATCCTCCTCACCCGACTTGAATCCACCTTTAACGTCACCGGCACTGCCCTCTCTTGGATTAAATCATACCTCTCTGACAGATGCCAGTTCATCTCCATCAATAACTGCAAATCCCCCACTGCTCCCCTCCCCCAAGGTGTCCCCCAAGGTTCAGTTCTTGGCCCCCTCCTCTTCATCCTTTACCTGTCCCCGCTCGGTCACTTAATCCGCCGTCATGGTCTCCAATTCCACTGCTTCGCCGATGACATCCAGCTTTTCATCTCCACCAAGTCCGTCTCCACCGACACCCACTCTATCCTGACAAACTGCATCACTGAAATAAAATCCTGGCTTCAAATCAACTTCCTCAAGCTTAACTGTGATAAATCTGAAATAATCATCATTGGCCCAAAAACGCTCACAAAATCCACCCATAACTTTGCCCTCAACATCGACGGTATCCCAGTATCCACCTCCCCTCACATCCGGAATCTTGGCGTCATCTTTGACCAAACCCTTTCCTTCGACAAATACACTAAACAGATCACAAAGTCAGCCTTCTTTCACCTGAAAAACATTGCCCGTCTCCGCTCATCCCTCTCCTCCACGGCTGCAGAAACCCTCATCCACGCCTTCATCACCTCCCGTCTGGACTACTGCAATAGCCTCCTCTATGGTTCACCCTCAAAAATCACCAATAAACTCCAATACATTCAGAACTCCGCTGCCCGTCTACTCACTCATTCCCGGACCCGTGACCACATCACCCCCGTCCTTTACAAGCTTCACTGGCTCCCCATCCCCCAGAGAATCCAGTACAAAATCCTCCTCTTGACATACAAAGCCCTCCATAACCTGGCCCCATCCTACCTGGCTGACCTCCTCTCCAGACACACTCCCACCCGCAACCTCCGCTCTGCTGGTACCAACCTCCTGACCCCCTCCATCCGGACCAAATTCAGATCCTGGGGGGACAGGGCCTTCTCCATCGCTGCTCCCACCCTCTGGAACTCACTACCTCACACCATCAGAGACTCCTCCTCACTCACCACATTCAAAACATCACTAAAGACCCACCTGTTCAACGCTGCATTCAACATTCAACCCACAGCATTTAACCCCTGACTATCTCTTCTCCTTCTCCCTCCTTTTGCTTTAAATATTTCCCTATTGATTCTTGTCTTGTCTTTTTGATTCTTGTCTTATATATATGCCGTATATCGCTGCTGTTTGTTTTCTTGATTCTTGTCTTTTTGCAATTGTTGTTTTCATGTATTGTTATGCATTATGTTTTCCACTCTGTCAAAGCGCCTTTGGGCTTCTGGAAAAGCGCTATACAAAATAAATGAATTATTATTATTATTATTAGTCTATCTATAATTCCAGTAATCTCTGTGTGTATGTGTGTGTGTCTGTGTGTCGTTTGTCTGTGACCGCTGTTTCTCGACAACCACGGGTCCGATATACTTGAAACTTGCCAGGTATATTGCTGGGGACTCGAGGATGTGCCTTTTCAAGGTTTCATATTAATCGGAGAAGTAGTTACCGAGCTATGGCGATTTATTTACCAAACTCCGCAAGCCGTTCGCTTTGGCTTTGCGAATGGACCAAACCATTTCATGTAAATAGAGGGGGGGATTGTCACCGTACTCGCAAGCCGTTCGCTTTGGCTTTGCGAATGGACCAAACCATTTCATGGACCAAACCATTTCATGTAAATAGAGGGGGGGGGGATTGTCACCGTACTCGCAAGCCGTTCGCTTTGGCTTTGCGAATGGACCAAACCATTTCATGTAAATAGAGGGGGGGGGGGGGGATTGTCACCGTACTCGCAAGCCGTTCGCTTTGGCTTTGCGAATGGGCCAAACCATTTCATGTAAATAGAGGGGGGGGGGGGATATAATTTTAGATATATATATAGTACGGGCACGCCCTAGTCTATCTATAATTCCAGTAATCTGTGTGTGTATGTGTGTGTGTCGTTTGTCTGTGACCGCTGTTTCTCGACAACCACGGGTCCGATATACTTGAAACTTGCCAGGTATATTGCTGGGGACCCAAGGATGTGCCTTTTCAAGGTTTGAAATTAATCGGACAAGTGGTTCCCAAGGTATGGTCACCGTACTCGCAAGCCGTTCGCTTTGGCTTTGCGAATGGACCAAACCATTTCATGTAAATAGAGGGGGGGGGGGGGTTCTACCGTACTCGCAAGCCGTTCGCTTTGGCTTTGCGAATGGACCAAACCATTTCATGTAAATAGAGGGGGGGGGGGGTTCTGTGGTCGTTACTGCCACGTGGTTTCAAAGTTTTTTTTTGTTGTTGTTGTTTGCACGCATGTTTTTTTGCACCCACATACGGGCACGCCCTAGTATTAATAATAATAATAATAAAGGAGTCTTATATAGCCCCATCAAGCAGAGTAAACTACCCTCATGGCGCTTTACATTATCATGCGAACGCACACACACCGCACACACACACACACAAACATACACACACACAGACACACCTTCACTCTTGCCCTATTCCTCTCCCTCCCCATTCAAAACCCACAGATGTGTACTCCCCTTCCTCCTCCCCTCCCTCCCCCGCACATGTACACAGACATACTCTCGATCTCTGTCCCACCTCAAACCAAAGGGAAAACAGGACTTAGACTTTGAAAGACTTGTGAAACAGATAGGTTTTGAGGGAGGTTTTAAAGGCAGGAAGAGAGTCAACATGTCGAATAGAGGAAGGCAAGTCATTCCAGAGCAGAGGTGCAGCAAACGAAAAGGATTTCTCGCCAAACGACTTGGAGCTGGTGCGCCGCGGCTCTAAGGTCATAGAGTCGTCGCTTGAACGAAGCCGTCGCCGAGGTTCATAGAGAGTGAGCAAATCGGAGAGATAGTGAGGTCCTGCTCCACACGATGATTTATAACATAGTGTGCAAATTTTGTATTGCACACGAGCAGAGACAGGCAGCCAGTGTAAAGATTCAATAAGCGGAGTAACATGGTCAGACTACTTCGCTTACAGACAAGACGAGCGGCAGAGTTTTGAACCTTTTGTAACTTATTCAAGAGAAACTGAGGGCAGCCAGCATACAAAGAATTACAATAGTCTAGCCTTGAGAGGACAAGGGCACAGACCAGAGTTAGAGCAGCTTGAGGAGTAAGAAAGTGGCGAATGGATGCGATCTTTCGCAGCTGAAGGTATGCCGATTTGCAAGTTTGAAGTACTTGCTTGGAAAATGTCATGTTACAGTCGAAAACCACACCAAGGTTCTTGGCCGACGAAACAAAGTTTACATCGCTTTCACAAACATGAATAGTGGTCGTGAAGGAGCTGGGCTCCAACGCGAGTTGAAAGAATTGACGCGACCAAAGATGGAAATTCGTCCGAGTAGGTTTAATAAATGTATCACACTCGGGTACTCTCAAAAGCCCGTTTATCGGGAAGCAATATATATACACATTTATGTCGGGAAGTTTGCCCGGCAAAAGCTATACCGGGCATGCCCGGGTATCAAGGGCGAGCCTTGGAAAGGCGAGTCTGGACCTGCCCGGGCGTGTTTGGCTGCGGCCTGGCAAGTCGAGGCTGGGCGTGCCCGGGCGCTCTGGACGAGCACTGGAAAGGCGATAGCGGGCATGCCCGGACGCTCTGGGCGAGCCCCGGAAAGGCGATAGCGGGCATGCCCGGACGCTCTGGGCGAGCCCTGGAAAGGCGATAGCGGGCATGCCCGGACGCTCTGGGCGAGCCCTGGAAAGGCGATAGCGGGCATGCCCGGACGCTCTGGGCGAGCCCTGGAAAGGCGAGAGCGGGCATGCCCGGGAAAGACGAGACCGGGCGTGCCCGGGAGGTTCGGGCGTGCCCGGGAACAGTGAGTCCGGGCATGCCCGGGAGAGGCGCGTCTGGCCGTGTTCTGGCCGGTGCAAGGCGATTGTGTGCATCCAGCGGTAACCGCTACAGTAGGAAGTGAACATTGTAGAGGACATCTGTGCGATCTTACAATCATAGACTCTGTTTTAGCATCGTTCAGCTGAAGTTTGTTTTGGGTCATCCACGCCTTCACGTCGGCAATACAGCCTTCTAACACTTCAACAGTGGGCACGATTTGTTGAATCGTGCTTCCTTTGTACAGCTGATTGTCATCCGCAAAGGCGTGGTGATCAACTGAATGTCTGGCAACAAGATCAAATAGAGGCTGAGTGTACAAAAGAAAGAGGATAGGTCCCAGGACTGAGCCCTGGGAAACGCCAAAGGAAAGTGGAGAAGGGGCTGATTTCTGGCCATTGACAACAACTGTTTGCACTCTATCAGTAAGATAGGACATCAGCCAAGAAAGTGGAGTACCAGTTATACCAAATGTGATTTCAAGACGATGAATTAAGACACTATGGTCAATCGTGTCAAAGGTGGCAGACAAGTCCAAAAGAGTAAGAACGGAAACCTTACCACAGTCAAGAGAGGTCAGAAGATCATTGGTTATTCTTAGGAGAGCGGTCTCGGTGCTACGGCCTGGTCTATATGCTGACTGGCGAGAATTGAAAAGATTATTTGAAACTAGATGGTCATTCATCTGTGATAGCACAATTCTTTCTGTGATCTTTGACAGGAAAGACAGGTTGGAGATAGGACGGTAATTTTTCATGTCGTTAAGGTCAAGGGTGGGCTTTTTAAGAAGTGGTTTAACAAGAGCTTGTTTAAATTACGTAACAGTTCAAAATCAAAATTACGCACCAATTGTTATGGATACGGAGTACGGCGCTCCCCTTAGTGGGGGGGGGGGGGTTAACCCCCCTTCTATTTGCACTGGCCATCTCCGATCCTGAAGCTACCCCGCTCCCCTGTGGGGTGGAATTGCCCGAAATGATTGGTCAAGGGATTCCCGTACATCTCCGGCAATCCCTCCACAAGGCAGGTGGGTAACTTCGCTCGAACCCGGACAAGATGTTATTTGCCGAGCAGTTTTTAGCAGCCCGCGGTTCGAGTCATTTAACAAGGACTAAACCCGATTCATATGCGTCGGCCAAATCGTGCCACAGGTACTCAATGGGGGAAATCTCTAAAGCGACCGAATGTGAAGAAGCAAAAGGGGTAAAGAAAGAACACAGGTATTTATTAATTATTTACACACAACCAAAGCAAGAGAAGAAAGAAATGTAATTTACAGGGACAATGGAAAAGCAGATACACAGTGCAGTGGTTAACTTAAACAAGCTTACTTATACCCAGGACAGAACGAACAGAACAAACTCACGCACACGAATGGGGAATTGAAGCAGGAATTGCTGGAGGGAGAAGAAGATGGGACCACAGGGCTGGAAGGCTTGGCAGGGCACAGCAACAGGTCCCCTTCGGGCTGGAGCGAGCAAGGCGGCAGCAGGCACACGTATCTCCTTTCATGCGGCAGGCCCACGTATATCGTTTTTCGCGGCAGGGCTGGTTTTCGCTTTGACACGCCTCTGGCTCCCTCGATCGTCTGCTCGGTGGGAGCTTCCCTCGACGGGTTATATAGCCACGCCCTACCATGCCATAGCCCCACCTTACCAAGCCGTGCCCACCGAGTCCTGGTTGGGCGCAAGGGCTTCCTGGCTCCACCTCCTGATGACGATGGGCGGGCCACGCCCTTCTTCCCCGAGTTGACCGCGTGCGTAATGGAGTTTGGGGTGAAGAAAACAGCCCAATGCAACGGTGGCGAACACCGCCGAAAACAGCCCAATGCAACGGCGACGAACGCCAACTTAAACAGCCCAACTGTTACTGGCACTCCGAAGAGATGATTGGGGAACTGAAAGGGACCTATCTTATTTCATTTGGTGCAATGCAATGTCAACTAGTGGAAAACAGAGCCTTAAACTAATACACAATAAAGAAATAACTATAGAGAGGTTCTATGGTTCTCTACGTGTGTGCGATGGACTAACTAAAAGGACGACCTTTGATCTTTAAATGAAACGGAGGTATTTACAAGAATCATTACATTTACAGAGGGTGGTATTTACAATGAATTACACACACAGTGCACGGTTTCCCAAATCCGTTACACTGCACCCTCATCCTCCAGGCATGTCCCGTGCCTATAAAACTTCAACTTAATGTGGCACGGAGGTGTAATTCCCTCTACAATTAAACTGACCCTGAGTGTGACAGTTTTAAAACACAAATAAGTATGTCCCGCTGTTGCATTGCACCCTGCCTAACAGATTCACGCCCACAGGATAACCGAATTACGGAATGGTTTTCAAACTACACATTTACGGTGGGGAGCATTATTTACAAGTGGCGTTAATTGTATTTACACTGCAACCCAGGACCTGTGATTTATTTTGGGAAACAAAAAGAAAATCCTGCGGGAGGGAGGAGACAGCATGCATTGCATCGACGCACCATTGCATCGATGCATCGACGCACCATTAAAGAGCACCAAAAAGCACCAGAAAACCACCAAAGCACCATCCAGTGCTCATTGCACACATTTCATCACAATAAAAACAACACACTGATGATCTTGTTCTTCTCTGCTCACTCTGCTGGCCGTTGTTCTTCCTGATGTTGTCTTTCTTGTTCTTCTTGCTTGCGGCCTATTTGCAAAAATAAAAAGGCACACAACGCGTCCATTTTTATTTATGGCCAACAGGGGCCGACTATGGGTGGTTCACCTGTATGGCTTGGTGCCCCCTCACCGAGGTCCACAAGCAAGATCTTCCTCTGGCCAACCTGGCCGGTCCCAGCAGAGGGGCCAGGCCCCAAAACTTGGGGTCCATGAGTGGCGCTTGGCCACAGTACTGTGGTCCATATGGTGGTGCTCGGCCACAACAACGTGGTCCATAAAGTGGTGCATCGATGCAAGCAGCTGGTTGCGGGAATTTCGGGCACACAGACGCGGCCCCCCCGCACGCTCCCCTCAGTGCCCAGAGAGCACGATCCTCAGTTGGGAGAAGGAAGACAGAGAAGACAGGTGAGTCATGGGTCAGGGTGCAAGGGTACACATCAAACAAGGCAATGCAGAATGAGGGGCGCATGGGAGCGAGCTGAGAAAGGTTCGTCCCTACGTACGCCCACCACATGTGACCTACACTGCCCCCCTTGCCCCTCCCCATATTTACAAAATCCTACACATTTACAAATTAGTCACTACCGTCACGTCTTCCCCATATCTCCCCTAATCCAAATTCGTTACAATCCCACTGATCCAAAATTTGCCATAAATTCAAATTTCTCATCAATTCCTCTTAAGGAGGAAGAGATGGAACATTAAGCACAATGTCACACCCACGTCATGATGCGTCTCACAATCCAAAACATTTGCACAGAAAAATAAAAACAGATGGCACGGTGTGGAGTTTCGTCACCGCAGGTGAGTGGATGTAGATGGTGTGAGGGGACTCTTAATCCTAACTATCCTCTAAATGACTTTAATACACTTTACACTACCTGGGGTCTTTCCCTGCCAATCCATTGGCCATCTTACACTCTATGCGGTTTTAAGAACCAATTCCCATTGAACAAACTGTGGTGCTTCATCAATTTGGGGTCTCACTCCCCCAGTTCAACTGCCTGTGCCTTTGCACAATTTCGGGACCGAGTTGTGTGGCTTCCCTAACCGGTCTACTTACATGTGCGCCTCCACCACTGAAGTTGCCTCCTGAGCGTACCTGCTCCTCGCTAACCTACCTGGGGAAGGCCCTCTCTGGCGCTTACCCCCCTCGGTGCCCTCTCTGGCACTGGGCTACCCGGGTCCTTCCTTTGGATCCTCGGGCCCCCATTGAACTCCAACTGGCTCCCAGAGCCTACCTGCGGCCTCACCTGGCCGACAGACTACCAGTGGCGGAGCGCCCAACCAACCATCCCTCTAACACAGGGGCGGGCAACCTTTTCAGAGTGAGGGCCAGATGAGACTTTTGGAAGGAGATCGCGGGCCGGAGTGAAAAACGAAATCTCAGAATTACTATATTTTGTTTACATGAATAGATTGTACAAAAATTGCATTGAACACTCTACAAATCAATGAGACTGCTGGTGCTGTTTGCCATGAAGAAGTATTTCCATGTCTGGCTCGATGGTTGAGGTAGACAACAGAAGAATGTCATTGAGGTGGCGGTCCGAGAGTTGGGAGCGAAGGTGAGACTTCGTGTACTTCATTTTCGAGAAGAGCTGTTCACAGCAGTAGGTGCTGCCGAACATGGCCACAATGCGTTGGACATGGGCAATGTATTTTTGAAAATTGTTAGAAGGGAGAACGGTGTCGCGGAAGAAGGACAATGGAGAAGAGGTGCGGAACTTCGCCTTCATTTCATCGTTGCACTGCAGCTCCACCAACTCCATCTGTAAGGAGGCAGGGGCGTCTTCCACGGGGAAGTCAAAGGGAGCAGTGAAAAGCTTGAAGTCCGCAGCCAGCACCCTGACTCCTGCAAAACGGGAAGCAAATTCCTCACGTAGAGAGTTGACGACACTAACGCAAGTGCCCAGGTCCACATCGTCAGGGGCACATGCAGCAAGGCGAGGAAAATGCACAAACTGACCAGAAGCCAATTGAGCCTCCCACAAGCGCAGTTTAACCTCGAAGGCAGTGATGTGCGCGTACATGTCTGTCACGAGAATGTCTTTGCCTTGCAGCTTTATGTTGAGGGTGTTCAGGTGCGCCGTGATGTCCGTGAGCAGGGCCAGGCGAGCTAGCCACCGCGGATCAGAGAATTGATCAGCGTGGGGAAGGTTCTTCTGACGTAGAAAGGTGGCAATCTCCTGCTGTAGGTCGCACACCCGAGACAGCATGGCCCCACGACTCAGCCAGCGTACCTCACAGAAGTAGAGCAGGTCGTTGTAGTGCACGTTCACCTCGTCCATCAGTGCCTGGAACTGACGATGGTTAAGGCTGCGGGAGAGGATGGAGTTGACGACCTTCACCACGACAGACATGACACCAACGAGGTTGGCAGACTTAGCGCACAGGGACTCTTGGTGGATGATGCAGTGCATCTTGTTAATGGGCTGAGTGTATCCGGCGGCTGCACAGTGACGCACTAGCAGCGAAGCGGCGCCCTTCTTCTCACCAACCATCGCCGGGGCACCGTCGGTCGTCACACACACAAGACGGGAGAGGTCCAGGGAGTGCTGATCAACACACAGAAGCACGGCGTCGCAGATGTCTTTCCCAGTGGTGGTGTCGCGCAGCGGGACAAGCTGGAGGAATTCCTCACACACTTGAAAGTCAGCGGTGACGCCACGGATGAAAACTGACAGCTGGGCCGTGTCCTTTGTGTCGGTGCTCTCATCCAGAGCGAGGGAAAAGGCGACGAAATTTGAGCTGCGTGTTTTGAGTGAGTCGTGCACGTTTTCCGACATATCCTCGATGCGGCGACGAACGGTGCGGGACGAAAGGCTCACGTTCTCAAAGGCGGAACGCTGCTCTGGACAGACGGAGTCCACTACAGCGAGGAGGCATTCCTTGATGAAGTCCCCATCCGCGAATGGCTTCATTCGGCGAGCAAGGATGCGGGAGACTTCATAACTGGCGCGCGTCACCTTTTCGGCCTCAGTATTCTGCTTGCGGAAGAGTGAAGTTTGTTTCTCCAAGTTGCCTGATAGTCTAACCATGGCGTCCTTCCTTTCGGTGGCAGACACCGACGCGAAGTTTGACGAGCGGTGCTCTGTCTCCCAGTGGCGGCGCACGTTGTACTCTTTTAGGACAGCCAAAGTCTTCAAGCATATGAGGCACTGGGCCTGTCCAAAGCGCTCGATGAAGAAGTACTTCTCCCACTCAGGGTTGACACAGTTTCACCGTAAAACTGAAATACAGGAAATGAATCAGTCTGCATACTTTTTTTTTTAAAGAGTTCGTTTTCCTTTTAAACAAAAGTTCGTCAATTTCGTTTTCCTTTTAAACAAAAGTTCGTCAATTTCTTTTTTCTTTTACAAACAGAAAGTTCGTTATATATATTTTTTCTTTACAAATAGAAAGTTCGTTATATTTTTATTTTTACAAATAAAAAGGGAGAATAAAATTATTTAAACGCAGCAAATGAAAGATAATAACATGTTCTAACAAACAAAACAAAGCAAATTGAAAGAAAGTGAAAATTGAAATAGGTTTAGAGAACTCTGCGTCGCTTACCTCTTTGTTGCAAGTTATTTGTCCCAGACACCAACGTTTGTCGCAAGCTGACTGAATCGGAAGGACGTCCGTATCACATGCCGGCTGATTTGAAAAGACCGCCTATCAGCAAGCAGGCGGTGTCTAGGCAAGACAGTTCCCCGTGCGCATGTCTTCCGGAAGAGGACGGTGCTGAAGACAAAATGTCCCTTTCTTGAATTCAGACCGGCTAAATATAAACTCTTACATTTACAAATGATATGAGTTTTACTGGGAGGTCCGCGGGCCGGATTGCAATAATAAAGCCTAGCAGGGTGGCGGGCCGGACGCTAAGCCTTCGCGGGCCGGATGTGGCCCGCGGGCCGGGGGTTGCCCGCCCCTGCTCTAACAGGTCACACGCCCAGTCTTTTCCACGTCACTAATGCACCCATCCAAACACCATTCTTCCACACGCACCACAGATGCCAATATCCAACCACAATTTACCTATACCCTCTACCTAACTCTTAAACTACCCTCCCCGGGTATTCGTGATGGGGTCCATCCTCCCCATACACACCTTCGCACCATCCACTCCACTCCACAGTTTCCACCATACTCACTCCACACCATCCATTCCATACTCCATATATTCCAGACCATTTATTCCATACAACCATGCTCCATACCTGTATTTGCACACCTGTGCCATCACACCTGGTGCTTCCTGCACCCTCCTTCCTTCCAGGCTTCTTCATTCAATACAATGCACAATCACAATTATTCCTCATACGCTGCTCCATACACTTCCACGCTCAATACAACTCACAATCACCTCACACTTTTCACAATACACTTCTAACTCTCCAAACCATTGCCTCGGGCACCCAAATTCTCCCACGCTCATTTTTTTTTTTTTTTTTTTTTTCATACACACATCTCTCCCGAGCATTGCCTAGCAATTCCTCATTTGCTCAATATCAAGATTCTCACACACACGGCATCATCTGATCTACATGGTGCCCTTCTAACTTGGTGCTCCCCGTCTTCCCTTTAAACTAAGCACATACCACGTCATTAACAACCAGCTAATCTACCTACGTCCCCGACTACCTGTACAATGTCGCTACTTACTCCTTATGTCACCTATGGTCATTTTTCTAGATCCCTATACAATTATCCAAACCCTCCCTCGGCGAGCTTACACTGCCAAACCCCATAACTAGTGCTCATGTGCCCCGTGGAGATGCGAGGGATGGTGGATTTACCATCCTACCACCTCGGGCATCTTCCATTATCAATTTTGCCCATCCAATTTTTCTGCCAATCAAAATTCGCCAATCACTGCCAATCGAATTTTTGCTCATCAATTTTTGCCAATCACCAATTCCCTATTCCTACCAAATGTCAATTAACTTGAGCCTCAGTGCGGCGTTACATTTTCAAAGCTCGGCTTCGCCAGGCCGAGCAATGAACGCGGGTGGTTCGTTTCCTGCAGTTGGATCCGTCCAGCACTCGGTTCAGGGAAGGAGGTTTACTCGGGCCGAGATTCCGAGGTCCACCTCGGCGCGGAACCTCTCGGTCTCCCGCTTGATGGCCCAACCTCGCCCGGCCGGAACGCCGCAACCACAAGGGGTCGCCGTGCCGACCCTTCCTACCTGCCCTTGAACCGGGCCGCCCGCTCCGCTTAGCGGAGCACGGACGCGACCGTGCAGAGCGAGGCCCGGCGCGGATCGCGCACGGCGGTTCTTTTGAAACCGCCGTGGTTACGATCCCCACTGGTTCCCGCAGCACCCAAAGCCCAGCACGAACTGAGGGCTCGCTTCGGCTAACCGTCGGTCTAACTGCTAACCCGGTTAACGTCGATGCTTCACCTGCAGGCTCACACGCATACGCGACCCCTTTCACACTCACCGAGCTCGGTGCTCCAACGCCGCCCGTACACCCCACGTACTTCGTTATTGCACTTGTTCTTGTTCCGCTCACAGACTTCGTTACACACACGACCACCGCACACCTTGGCACACACTCGTCGTTCGCACACCTCTTCACGCCCACTCCTCGGTCACATCCTCTGTGACAACCACGGGTGTGCACTCTTTTGCACACCCAATCACGCGCTTCCATGTGCCCTCTCGCACCTGCGCCAGCACCAACTCAGGTGTACATTCCTGCACACACTCAACCATTCCAGGTGTGCATTCTTCCCTTCCAGGTGTGCATCCCTTCTCACCTGCCACAACCAACCCGTACTCCGTGTCACTCTCACCACCACACTCTGTCGTGCATTTACTCACTCTCGACAGCACACTCACTCCTCGGCGCACACTCTTTCTTCACACACACACCTCCATTCCACACCTTTCTCGCGCACCTTATTGCGCACTCTCTCCCGGTACATACTCCGTACCACTCATGGGGGTGCATTCTTGCACACACCCGATCACCGCCGCACACCCTGGCTCACAAATACCTTCCGCACTCCCCATAGTCGGACCTCCTTTCACACCTCCTCCTTCCACACACTCTGCACCTGTCGCACACCTCATCAGTGGCCTCTCACGAACACCCGGGTCTAAACCAATCCCCAAGCCCCCTGAATTTCTCCTCACACCATATACATTTCCGATTATATCGCCACTCACCTTGGCACCTCGTATTCGCTCCTCCTCCGCCACCTGCAAACTTTTTATTTGGTCAGTAAGCACATCATCACGATTTGAGCACAGACCTTGTACATAATCCAACACTTCCTCCTTTATCTCCCTCTGAGTTTCCCTCCGTCTCTTCTTAATTTCACTTACCCCCTCTTCCACTTCCTCTAATTTTTGTTTCACCTCTTTTATTTCCCGGTGCGCCTCCTCAATTTCTTCCTCTAATGCCACCTTGGTCGTTTCTGTGTGCGTCCTTACTTCCCGTTCTTTCGTCTCCATTGCCTCTGTCACCTCGTCCAACCTCTTTGTCAACCCCTCGTGTACCGTCTGACACTCCTTCTTTATGACTGCTACGTCCTCCTTTATTTCCTTCTGGGTCGCCTTCAACCCCTCGATCACGGCCGTATTCTTTTTTACCTGTTCCTTCAATTCCCTTTGTCCCACAGTCAGCTGCCCCACCCCCTGCTTCAACTCCTCTATGCCACCTTGTAACTTTGCCGTCACATTTCTCACCTCTTTCTCCATACGCTCCTCACCCCGCTTTACCTCCTCGCGTACCCCCGCGACCTCTTCGCCCACACCTCGTCTGATCTCCTCCCCCATTTCTCCCATCTCTTTGGTAGATGCCGCCCTCATCTGCTCCAAATCATTCCTCTGGGCATCCAATTTGGTTTCTAACCCGATTTTCACCTCCTCTATCTGATTCCCCATCTGTTTAATTTCCCGGGCGGATTGCTCGCCTATTTCCCTCAGTTTGCCTTCCATGGTGTTTTCTAACCCCCCTAACCCATTCTTCACCCCTTCCATCTGGTTCTCCTGGGCAGCCATTCTATTTTCCAACCCCGTTAACCCCTCCTTCATTTCCCCGATTTGGTTACCCACGTCCTCCAGTTGGCCCCCCAATTTACCTTCTAGCCCTTCCAACCTGTTGTCTAACCCCTCAAATTTATTGTCTAAACCCTCAAATTTGGCTTCTAGCCCCCCGATTTGATTTCCCATGTCATTCCTCAACTCCCCAATTTGGTTTTCTAATCCCCCAAATTTACTGTCCAACTTCCCAATTTGGGCACTGGTACCCCTCGCTTCGTCCCTCATTGCTCCAATTTGGCCTCCCAGCCCCCTGTTCTCTTCCATGAAGGCCTGCATTTGCAGTATGAATAGGCCCCAGTCCATTGGCGCCGTGGGCGCGGCTGCCGCAACCACGTGCGAGCCGCCATTTTGTGCACCTCCCACCTCATGCGAAGCGCCGCCATCTCGTGCGCCTGAAACCTTCGCTACCACATCATCATTGCTCTCCTCCTCCATTATTACTCCCACTGCCTCCCCGGGATCCTGGGTCGATTCTACCCCTTCTTCTATCTCCCCTACCGGCATCCGGTTGCCTTGATCATCCATGGCACGATTTTAAAATTTAGAATATTAAATAAAATTTGGGCCCACTCGTAATTTTGAGTGCGTTAAGCGCACTTCGGGTCCGAATCCCACTCCTGGCACCAATTGTTAGGGAAACGGGGATGGCGCTCCCCATGCCAAGGGGGGTTAACCCATTGTCCTGTATACTGGCCGTCACCGATCCTGGGGGTATGACGTCACTGGTGGTCAGCCACGACCAGGGTAATCGGGCCAGATACCCCAAAAAAAGACCCCCGAATACCTGCTTACCGTGACCTCCCAACCAGCGAGGAGACAGCCCTGCCCGAGTCGCGACGGTAATGGACACGCCGAGCGAAGCGTGTCACGACCCAGGCCGTTAACAATGACTAACCCGATTATACTTATAGCGGTTTTAATCGTGCCACGTAGACCAATGGAAAGAAAAGACTAAAGCAACTGGATGAAGACGAAACCAAAGCTTGGAGAAGGAACACACATTTATTATAACAAACACCAGAGGAAAAGAAAGATCAAAGCTGTACAAAGATAGATGGATGTAAAAAAGACACAGGGCAGCCTTATCTATAGTCTTACTTATACCCAGGACAGAACAAACAAAGACAGACTCACACGGGGATGATGACAGGAATGGCAGGAGAAGGTCCGTTCAGCTGGCAAAAGCGGCCGGTTCGGCTCGTTCAGCCGTCGAGGTGCCGCACCGACCTCGCGCCTTTGGTTTTAAGCGAACCCGACAACCGCTGGAACAAAATGTGGTTGCGTCAACGCCACGACTCTCTCTCTCTCTCTGAGTATAATACTGGGATTTCCCCTCGCAGGCAAGGCACGATCTCTTTCTGCTGCGCGCTCGTCCCCTCTGCTGGTCTCAAGCCTTTTCTCTTCTTGCGCGATCTTCAAACACATATATTAAGCGGGGTCGTGACACGCCCTCGGCCGTTTGGGTCCCGCCCCCATGCTCTGTTGGTAGCCTTATTAGGCAATGGAGCTGAACAGCTCCGCCCTCGTGGCGAGCCACGGTCACGCCTCTTCTCGGCGACCCCGCCCTTCTTGTTCAAACAGAGCACGGAGCACATGTTCAAAATGGCGGCGAACGCCGCTTTCAAACCCAGGCCAGTTGAGATGGTGCGCACCCCACGCTTGTCAAGCTGCTTTGCAGAGAGAGTTTGCTGGGGTATGGAATCATTGAAGGGGAGCTATTCTTATTTGTTAATGCAACGTGGTGTCAATCTCGTGGATACAGAGCCTTAATTAAACATAGAATAGGAAATAATTAGCAAGATGATTCTAAGATTGGCTGCGTGTTGCGATGGCCTAGGGTGCGATATTTAATAATTAATAAAAGGGGATTATATAACAAAGGGGGATATTTACAAGTGAAGGGGGGGGGGTGCCAAATCTGTAACACTGCACCCTTCTCTTTCCCAGGGCCGTCCCTGGCCCGACAACTTTACTTTTAGTGTGGCACGTAGATATAAAACCCTCTGATATTACACTGACCCTGAGTGCGACAGTTTTACCAGGGAATTAAATATGTCCCCCTGCCACGTTGCATTCTGTCTAACAGACTTGCACCCACAAACTAACCGAATTGCGGAATTAATTTCAAACTACACATTTACGGTGGGGAGCTTATTTACAAGAGACTACACTATTTGGCATTTACAACACTAACCCAGGACCTGTTCTTTTGGGAAACAAAATGCAGATGTTGTTTTTGAAAAGGAGAGGAAAGGCATGCATTGCACTGCACCGATACACCAACCCACGGGTGCTCTGAGGCATGCATTGATATGCAGCGCAACCTCAGAGCACCGATAAAAACATCATAAGCACCAATAAAGCACCACACCCAAAATACAGCCATGCAATTAGCACCATCCAGTGCACAGTTATTTCAAACAAAGTTCAAATGTCACTGGTGGTGTCAGCACGGCCGATGGTCCGCCGTGCTCCGATGATCTGCCGATGGCGATCTTCTGTCTTCTTACTTGGCTGGACTTCCTGGCTTGCGGCCTATTTAGAAATAAGGGGGGAAAGCACAAAAAGGGCACAAAAGTGTCCACCTTTTTTTATTTATGGCCAACAGGGGCCGACTACAGGGTGGTCCACCTGTTAGGCTTAGGTGTCCCCTCCCAAGGTCTGCAAGCCAGCATGCTGGCAGCAAAGCTGTCCCAGCAGAGATGCCAGGCCCCATCCCGTGGGGTCCATAAGTGGGTGGTGCTTGGCCACAAAACCCATGGTCCATACGTGGGTGGCCACACAGATCGTGTGGTCCATAGGTGTACCGGTCCAGGCAGCAGGCAGCGGAAGTGCGGGCACACAAATGCAGCGCCGGCACATCCTCCCCCCCAGTGCCCAGAGAGCACGGTCCTCGGGTGGGAGACAGGGAGACAGAAGACAGGTGAGTAATGGGTCAGGGCGCAAGGGTACACATCAAAACAAGGCAATGCAGAATGAGGGGCACATGGGAGCGAGCTGAGAAAGGTTCGTCCCTGCGTACGCCCCCCACATGTGACCTACACTGCCCCCCTTGCCCCTCCCCGTATTTACGAAAACCTACACATTACACTACACCTTACAAATCCGTCGCTATCTGTCTCGTCTTCCCAATATCTCCCCTGTACCAAATTCGTCTTCACTCCCACTAATCCAAAATTTGCCATCACCCAATTCATCATCAGGCCCTCCTAAGGAGGAAGAGATGGAATTACGCACACGTAATTGTTTACGCACACGTAACACGTAATATTGAACCATGTTGAACCATTTGAACCACATTGAACGATGTTGAACCCTATTGAACCATGTTGAACCATCATTGGGGCGTAGTGAGCCAGAACCAGCATTTTCATACTACTCTGGGCCGATGACCCTTGGTCTTTTTTTGTGGATATGCGCCGATACCGGCAAAATTATAGTTTCTATGGGCAATATGCTTGAAAGACAAGTTGCTACTCCTGATCCTGAATCCATACATACCTCATATGTTCAGGTCGGATCATCCAATAAAAAGTTATAACAGTTTCCATATTTCGCAAAGGCCGGTGGGGGGTCGCGAACCCCCCACGTCCCCAGAGCCCCATTTTTTATCTGAGTGATTGACACCCGAACCAAAATTGTTCTGTAGGCCATTACCTTCAAATTGGTACTGAAAACGAAACTTTTGCATGAATTTGAATGGAAAAAAACGTACGCATGCACGTCCCCCTACTACCAGTCTCGACCTTTCCCATTGCCACTGAATGTATTAATCATCGGTACATTGTCATTGATCGAGGTTTGGCAACGTCTGTCCGTGAGGAGAAAGGAAACACCGGCAACACCAGGTTCTTGTTGAACGTTCTCAATAAATATTTGACTTCTCTTCTGATCGAGGTTTCTCCTCAACATTTGTTTGCATTAACAGCGCGTTTACCTCGCAGCCCCGACGCGTTTACCTCGCAGCCCCGACGCTTTTACCTCGCAGCCCCGACGCGTTTACCTCGCAGCCCCGACGCGTTTACCTCGCAGCCCCGACGCGTTTACCTCGCAGCCCCGACGCGTTTACCTCGCAGCCCCGACGCGTTTACCTCGCAGCCCCGACGCGTTTACCTCGCAGCCCCGACGCGTTTACCTCGCAGCCCCGACGCGTTTACCTCGCAGCCCCGACGAGTTTACCTCGCAGCTCCGACGCGTTTACCTCGCAGCTCCGACGCGTTTACCTCGCAGCTCGGACGCGTTTACCTCGCAGCCCCGACGCGTTTACCTCGCAGCTCCGACGCGTTTACCTCGCAGCTCCGACGCGTTTACCTCGCAGCTCCGACGCGTTTACCTCGCAGCTCCGACGCGTTTACCTCGCAGCCCCGACGCGTTTACCTCGCAGCCCCGACGCGTTTACCTCGCAGCTCGGACGCGTTTCACCAGGTGGGGTGATCAGATCAGGACTAACAATGTACCTCATCATTCATTATTCGTTGTTCGATCGATTCTGAAATCGCAAACACTTTTATTCGATGAGAAAAACAATCTGTGAAGAAAACATTGTGAAAAATCGTGAAAGTGAACTTTAAACGGCTGTTAAACAACAGCTACGCATAACATCACGTGGGTCTTTGGAATATTCCATTGCGTGAATTGGGGTTCCTAAATAACCAAGCGGCGTGGTGTGGAGGAGCGATAAACCGTGCATTGTTACGCATCATAAAATGTTCTATATGTTCGATATTTATTAACAAATAATTAACCGAATGATATGAGAATATGAGGCCAGATTCCCGTGCGCGCTGGAGTAATAATACGTCCGCCCAACATGGACCAGTCCGTTGTGACGTCACAACGAGCGGTCGTTGGGCCTGGGCGCCATTTTACCCGCTTCTGAGAGGCTGTGTGCTTGTGCTTGTAGTTTTGTCGGGTTTTGTTTCGTTATTGCGCCGTTTTATCGCATCCCAGATGGCGGAGGACGTGTGCGAAGAATACAAGTCGTCGCTGGCAGACCTTACGTTCAACAGCAAACCTCATATCAACATGCTGACCATCCTGGCCGAGGAGAACCTTCAGTACGCGACGGACATCGTGAAGATTATCGAGGCCCAGATCGCTAAGGTTTTGTTTCTTCACTGCAGTATAATAATATAATATAATCATAATGTGCCGGTGCTTGTTGTATCTTCGTTTGAATCTTTCCCCGTGACGCTTGGGTTCTAATGTACGGACGTGAGTCGTGACATGGCCTGGATACCCTGGTCCGTGCACGAAACACCCCATGGTAACCGTGCTTATTGTGCTTATCCGAAGTTTGTTTCGTGGATGCTAACCGTGGTTATCGTTTCATGCCGATCGAGGCATCATGAGCCTTCGGCCTGTGTGTGTACCTGTGTACCTGTAATTGATTTATAAATGGGGATATTTTTTATTTTAGACACCAGTGATGTTTGTGCAAATAAACTTCATTAAACCGTCTTGTGGTACCTTCCCTGGTGCATGCTCGGGGTTCTCGACGCTGTGGTGAAGCAACCAACCGTCGCTCTGCTCATGGCCGATGGGTCACCTTGGATCGAATTTCCGGTTAGGGTGGTGCCTTTACCGTGCACCCGATCTCTGGTTCGTCACAATTTAATTGCGATGGCAAAGGTGGGCACCCAAGGATTGGGTAGAGGGGTAGGTAGGTGTGTGCATGCACGTCAATCTCCAGGTGCTGGGAAGAAGAGGTGGGTGGGGGGGGTAGGTATTTGTGTGCATGCACTTCAATCTCCAGGTGCTGGGAAGAAGAGGGGGGGGGGAGGGGGGGGGTAGGTATTTGTGTGCATGCACTTCAATGTCCAGGTGCTGGGAAAAAGAGGAGGGGGGGGGGTAGTTGTGTGCATGCACGTTAATCGGGGGGGGGGGGGTTAGTTGTGTGCATGCACGTCAATCTCTAGGTGGGGGGTAGGTATTTGTGTGCATGCACGTCAATCTCTAGGTGTGGGGTGGGGGGTAGGTATTTGTGTGCATGCACGTCAATCTCAGGTGGTGGGAATAAGTTGGGGGGGTGGGGGGGTAGTTGTGTGCATGCATGTGAAGGGCACAGGGCGTGAGGAGAGTGTTGGTAGGTGTGTGGAGCCACCTAGCGTGCACTTCGATCTCGGTATGTGGGAAGGGCTGGATGTTGTGCAGGTATGAAAGGGGGAGGGTAGGTTGGTTGGTGTGTACAGCTACCCACCTAGGATGCACATCAATCTCAGCAGTTGTGATGGGGGTGGGGGGGGGGGGGTAGGTAGGTAGGTGTGTGCGCCCACCTGAGATGCACGTCATCAGTAAATGTGAAGTTGTTGGTTTAGGTAGAACGGCAAACTCCCCAAAGTTGTTTTAAGCGAGGGAAGATTTGAAATTGCTGATTGATTTAGATTACCATTGGATGTACCTGATTAGGCAGGTAAATGTAAATCATAGAATAATCTTGGCAGAGAAGAAAATTTCACTGTCTGCTTTTAATGATCCAAACGTAGGCCGGCATGGTTTAACATGTTGCATGGAGCGACGGGAGCGACGGGGGTTGGTTGCGGATTTCTGGAGGATGTCACGTTCAAAAACAAGTCTCGTATCAACTCCCATTTCAAAAGGAATAACAGTGAAGCCATTGTGGATTTTAAAGTAATTACAAGTTTGTGGCATCTTGCAAAAATGTTGGGTCCAGAGGTCGAAAGAGGTGAAAGTTTTGTTCACGATCTGAAAACTAATTTTCCCATCACTTTTGTACGATGTCGTGCAATAAAAAGAAAACCCAAATTTGGTGTCATTTTTGTACGAGCACACTCCTGGTGGGTACTTGCACATTTTCACAAGAGCCGAGGATGAAAAAGAGGTCGAGACACGAAATGCACTCGAAGACTTCCTCGCTTCCTGCTGCGAAGAAACGATTGTAACCTCCATGGGATGTTCCAAAGATTTTTTGAGCGAGATGTTCTTGATCGTCTTGAGACGGGCCAAAAATGCACCAAGTGAGGTGTTTAGTTCTGTGTTTAAAAACAAAGCAAAAAAACAACACCTTTTGTTTAACTTGCTCACGGAAAAACCAAAGCGACCTTGACACGACGTCCACCGTTGTGATGGTCTCATTCCGAGAACTTTCTGAATGCCTTCGTGCACCGTCGTTCGCCATTTGCATACGACGAGGACGAATGACGACGATTGCGATGGCCGCTTGGGTAACGGCACCTCATGCCCACCTGTGTTCGAGGCAGGACGGCCTTGCACCTCATCCACGTTGTTTTTTTAGCCTCACAGTCGGCGTCATTACAGAATTGGTGAAACGGATGTGGACCTGCTCATCCTCCACCCATCAGAATCTGATGGGAACAGAGAACGCCTTTCCTTCTTGCCCTGCTTGCCATTCTATAACCTCTTCGTTATTTATTTTGTAATGTTTTTACAAAGCTTTATCAAAAACAATGCACGTTCACATGGCTTGTATGTATTTATATGTATATATAGTTTCATTTTTCTATCTGCTCATGCGCTCAACTGGATGAGATTCATATTCCTCTCTTTCCCTCTCGTTTTTGCTGCTCCCTGTGGCCGACTGGCCTTCCAAGTTGTACTAAACTGTCCAAGTTGTATTGCTGCAGGCGACAACCACAGAGAAGCTTCCCATTCTCTACTTGATGGACTCCATCATCAAGAACGTGGGCAAAGATTACCTTTCCCTGTTTACACAAAACATTGTGTCCACCTTTGTAGTCACTTTTGAAAAGGTACAGTACTTGCGATTCTTTCGCTTCTTCCATGCTTTGTACAAGTTTGGATTGCAACATTTACTAATGTCAACGCACACCTATTCATTGTGATTAAACCCACATTCTGTCTATCTCTCTCCCTCTCTGACTGCATCTTTACCTCCGCCACCAAAGGTACATGGACGTTATCTTTTCACCCCTGTTTGTTTTTTTTGTGAACAAAATATCTCAAAAAGTTGTGGACGGATTCGGATGAAATTTGACAGAGATGTAGCGTATGCGACAAGGACAAAATGATTAGATTTTGGTGAAGATCCGGATCCGGCTACCAAATTTTTTAAAGTGATTCTTCACCATTGGGAGATAGGGCCAAAAACGATACGTAGCTGGATATCTCAAAGTTGTGGACGGATTTGGACGAAACTTGGTGGACATATTGTGTGTCTGACGAGGACGATTCGGTTAGATTTTGGTGAAGATGCGGATCCGTGTAGTATCATTTTTTAAAAAGTGATTCTTCACCATCGAGTGATTTGGCCAACCAGGCGGAGGTATGCTCTCTACTGAGTGTCGTTCTAGTTTGTTACTTGCAAAATCGAAGATTTTTTCAAGTATATTGGTCGGTTGCGTTTGTTATTCTGTCCGTCTGTCTTTGTTTTTATTTGTCCCCGGCCTACAGGTCACAATTCTAAACCGATCGTCATGAAACTTCACCAAGTTGTAGAAGTTGTTACAATTGAGAAGCCTATTGATTTTGAGGTCAAAGGTCATCTTGAGGTCTAATTTCTAAAATTGCCATTTGTAATCCGATTGACTTGAAAATTGAACACCATTGGCACATTGAGTCACTAAATAGGTAAACCAACTATTTTTGAGGTCAAAGGTCAACTCAAGGTCAAACTTCCAAAATCATCCATTTTCACCTGAAAAAATCATCACTTTTCATCCTATGAAGCTTTGATCAAGACCATCAATTTTAATCTCGATGAAATGGAGGATTTGATATATCGATGGCAACCTTTTTTTTGGGCAAGGGGGTGGGGGGATGGATTTTGCAAGTATCGTGCTCTGCATGACGTCTTCTTGTTTGTTGTTTGTCTGTCTGTCTGTGAGCAAGTTGTCTCAAAAAGTTGATTTGGATTTGGAAAGTTGAAAAGACGGATTTGGTCGAAAGTTTACGGAGATGTTGGGTATGTGACGAGGACTAAATGTTTAGATTTTGGTGAATATCCGGATCTGGCTAGTATAATTTTAAAGTGATTCTTCAGCTTTGAGTGATAGGGCCAAAAATGATACATAGCAGGATATCTAAAAAAAATTGTGGATGGATTCGGGCGAAACTTAGTGGACAGGTTGGGCATGTGACAAGGACGAATCGGTTCGATTTTGGTGAAGATCTGAATATGGATTCGGATGTGGGAATTATTGAATTTTGTAAGTGATTCTTCACCATTGAGAAATCGGGTGAAAAGCGATAAATAACATTATATTTAATAAACTTATCGATGAGTTGTGAATAAACTTGGTGGAAGAGTTGGTTCGGTGACAAGAACAAGCCGATTAGATTTTGGTTCAGGTCTGAATCCATATGCAGTTTTCATCCAACCGATTTTCTGTGCATCTTCTGTGATATAAAAATATATAACATAAACTGTTCAGCCTGGCGGAGGAATGCGCTCCATCGAGTGCCGTACTTGTTCTCTCGACATCTCTCTCTCTCTCTCTCTCTCTCTCTCTCTCTCTCTCTCTCTCTGCATCTCTCTCTCTGCATCTTTCTCTCTCTGCATCTTTCTCTCTCTGCATCTTTCTCTCTCTGCATCTTTCTCTCTCTGCATCTTTCTCTCTCTGCATCTTTATCTCTCTGCATCTTTATCTCTCTGCATCTTTCTCTCTCTGCATCTTTCTCTCTCCATCTTTCTCTCTCTGCATCTTTCTCTCTCTGCATCTTTCTCTCTGCCTCTTTATCTCTCTGCATCTTTCTCTCTGCATCTTTCTCTCTGCATCTTTATCTCTCTGCATCTTTCTCTCTCTGCATCTTTAGCTCTCCATCTTTCTCTCTCTGCATCTTTCTCTCTCTGCATCTTTCTCTCTGCATCTTTATCTCTCTCTGCATCTTTCTCTCTGCATCTTTCTCTCTCTGCATCTTTCTCTCTCTGCATCTTTCTCTCTGCATCTTTCTCTCTGCATCTTTCTCTCTCTGCATCTTTCTCTCTCTGCATCTTTCTCTCTCT